>NW_010125781.1:0-7754 GCF_000699245.1 Pterocles gutturalis | reverse complement strand
TAATCCCCGGGGTCTCTCTGGGCTGAACCGATTTATTCCCGGCTTGCTGGTGGGATGGTTTGTTAAATCAGGCAATGGGTTCGGTGGTGGCACCGTGACAGGCTCCGCGAGTGGCCGGGACACCGTGACATTGCCTCTCTGTACTACAACGTGCACTTTCCAAATACGTATTTTCTTCTCCATTACGTTTAGTTGTGGCCTCAGTTTGTTTCCGATACTGAAACAAGGTGAAGGGTCATTTTTCGCATGAGCTCCACAGCCTGCCTTAGCTCGGGACGCAGCATTCCCGCTCTCGCTGCACGAGTCAGTCTTCAGGGAGACGTGACCTGAGCAATCTCTACTGATTTAAACTTTATTAACGTTACAGTTGTAGAAATAAAAAAAAAGATGTTTCATTCCAGTTAACTTTAAAGGTTAAGATAAAAAAATCAGAGCAGTACTGTTGCTTGTGTATAAAGCACAGAAGTATTAATAAACTTACTCTAAAGTACTCTGTTCTTTAGTGTAACCCCACATATCGCACCCATAACTGGCACTCCAGCTCTTATTTTCTTTAACTTGGGAAGCTAACATTAATGCTTGCTCAGGTGTCTTGTCCCCCTCTTTTAAAAAAATTCCTTAGTACCCCTAAGTTGTAATTTGGTAATAATTGTTGATATTCAGGTGTCTGAATATATGTTTAAGGTAAAAATAGAAGTGATCCTGTCTTATGCCCAACAAATGCCTGTGGTGAGTTTTGACAGTACTAAAATTCTGTGCAAAAAAATCTATTTGAGGCATGATAAATTATCTTTTTCAGGCTCAAAGCCCTTTCCTCGCTACGGATATAAACCTTCACCACCTAATGGTTGTGGATCCCCTTTATTTGGCGTCCAGGTAAGTATTTCCATTTTGGGGTTTCTTTGTGTGTCTTCCATCCATCAGCTTTCCTCGATGTGGGCGGTTTTTTCCCTCCCCCGTTCTAAGGATGAGACAGCACCCATGTACAGTGACCCAGCTCTTATAAGGTCCAGCACATGCTTTGGTAAAAACACATGGAAGATGTTAGTATTATAAGTGAGCATAGCATTTTCATCATTGACATAAAATATTGTAGGGATAAAATAGAATTATGATTATTAATTTCAAATTTTTTTAACTATGTGTTTTGTTCTCACGATCACGAAAGCATTTAATAAACCCCAACTTTAGCCCTGTGAGAGTGGAGGGTTTGGCTCTGACTCTTGCTGTCCTCACTGACGCTAACTCGTTTCCTTTAATGCTAGAAGGAAGATACAGGTTAGCTTATGTACTGGCTCTGGCTGAGATGGAGTGAGCTTTCTTCATAGCAGGCTGCATGGCGCTGTGTTTGGGATTTTTGGCTAAAACTGTTGATGGTTTTGGCTATTGCTGAACTGTGATTGCACAGCTTTGGGACCTTCTCTTTTTTCCCCACTCTACCCATTTGCAACCCCAGAAGTGTAAGCTGGGGCTGGGCAAGAGGTTGGGAGGGGACACAGCTGGGGACAGCTGACCTGAATTGGCCAGAGGGATATTCCGTATTACACAGAGTCATGCTCAGCAATGAAAACTGGAGCTGTGGAAGAAGGGAGGGGGTGGTGGGGATGGTGCATGCATTTGGCTTCCGAGGTGGCTGTTGCTCAGAGAATGGCTGGGCGTCTGCTTGTGGGACGTGGTGAATGATTGCTTTGGCACTGCTTATTTTGGGGCATGTTTTCCCTCTTTCATTCACCTACTAAACTGTCTTTATCTCGACCCACAAGTTTTCTTGCTGTTGCTCTTCCTGTTCTCCCCTCCATCCGGTGGAGGGGGGCGGGGGGTGAGCAAGCAGCTCTGTGGGAGCTTGGCTGCTGGCCAGGGTCAAACCACCACAGCTTACTAGAGTGGAACAGCAAAATACAGAGATGAGTGAACGACAGCAGGATTGACTGCATTAGTTTTTAATTTCTAATTGTTATAGTTTATTTGTAGGCTGTATCTTTCTTAGCTGGAATACCAATGGAGTGGGGGGGGGATTTTCTTCACAGTTTGACATCGGTATCCCTTCGATGACAAAGTGCTGCAATCACCACGACAGATGCTACGATACTTGTGGTAATAAAAAAAACGATTGTGATGAGCAGTTTCAGTCCTGCCTCTCCAAAATTTGCAGAGATGTGCAGAAAACACTTGGGATCTCAGAGAGTGTCCAGGGTAAGTGTGAAAAAGCCTTTCAAGTTTCATCAAGCTTATTTGGCAAGGAATCATTGTGCAGCTCAGTAATGCCACATTTTGATAAGCTGATGCTGTTGCTGAAAGATGCCTTGTTCTGTCCTTCTGTAGTGCAGCCCGGACACTTGTGTAGGCAAAGCAATGACACAGCATAGGAAAACTATCACGGTTAAAACTAACCTTGAGGGGAGAAATTAATGCTTCCCATTTAGGAGTATTGTCATGGTTTAACGCCAGCTGGCAACTCAGCACTACACAGCTGCTCACTTGCTCCTCCACTGTGGGATGGGGGAGAGAATCGTTTAGTAAACGTGGGAAAACTTGCAGATTGAGATAAAGACAGTTTAATAGGTAAAGCAAAGGCCGTGCACGCAAGCAAACAAAACGAGGAATTCATTCACTGCTTCCCATTGTCAGGCAGGTGTTCAGCCATCCCCAGGAAAGCAGGGCTCTGTCATGTGTAACAGTTACTTGGGAAACAAAACACCATAACTCTGAATGTACCCCCACTTCATTCCTCTTCTCCCAGCTTTATATGCCGAGCATGACACCATATGGTGTGGAATATCCCTTTGGGCAGTTGGGGTCAGCTGCCCCAGCTCTGTCCCCTCCCAGCTTCTTGTGCACCCCCAGCCTCCTTGCTGGAGGGGTGGGGTGAGGAGCAGAAAAGGCCTTGACTGGGTGTGAGCACTGCTCAGCAGTAACAACAACATCCCTGTATTATCAGCACTGTTTCCAGCACAAATCCAAAACACAGCCCCATACTGACTAGAATGAAGAAAATTAACTCTATCCCAGCCAAAACCAGCACAGAGTATGAATATGGGAATACAACTTGATCAAAATGCATGTCTAATTCTTGCATTTTCTGTAGCAAAGCTAAATATTCACTGTTCTGCTAAGTTCTAAATGTCTGCTATGTGTGATTGCTAGTAAACTGTAGGAAAATACTTTTTTTTTTCCTTTTATGAAGTAAGATATTAGAATAATACATTGTTATAGTGGAAGTATTTAATGCTGTCCCTTAGTGGATAAATTTTACGTTTTTTAGTAACGGCATATGATACTCCTGGTTGTTGGCCTGCATCTGATCAATACGTGACATAACCACAGTTTTTAACTTGGACAATGTCAGTTTTATAGTAAGTAGTCCCACTAAGAGCAGACAGTTTTCAGCACAAGCCTGTGCTTGAACTTCTCAAATTCATTTAACTGCAAAGAAGCCATCATGTTAGTGTTTAGTGTTAGAAGTAGTGAATATTTTCTCAATTCTGCTGAGCTCCTGTGAAAGATAGCAACCTCTGCATAAATTGGGATGCAAAAAGTGAGGGGGTAGAACGGCTCTTTCATCCTTCTAAGAGTAAGTGATGTTTCTAACACTGGTAACATTGCACATGCAATGAATTTTCTTGTTTCTTTTGGTTGGCATATGAAAAGTCTTTTCTCACAACTTAAATGATTCTGTATTGGTTCTATCTTTCATTTGACCATCTATTTGCTATGCCCAGAAAAGATTGTTTCTTTCTTAAAAAAATTATCAGTTTGTCAAATTAATTTATGTTAGTTGCATATTCAATTCAAAGAGTACTTTTAACTGGACTTCTCTTTGTTTGCAGCGTGTGAATCAACTGTTCAACTGTTGTTTGATGCGGTTATACATTTAGGATGTAAACCATACCTGGATAGCCAGAGAGCTGCATGTATGTGTCGTTATGAGGATAAGACAGATCTTTGAAAGAGGATACTGAGATCTCGTGGTGTGGAATAAAGTCAAAGACTCAGCTGGACTGAAGCAAATGTTTGGTTACAAAGCTTTAGGCTTTTCAGACAGTAATAAATTAAACACTGACATGTATATGCTGGTTTGAAAGTCACTATCATATTGTTCCTAATGTAAGAAAGAAACAAGTCTTCCTTGTCTTCCCCTTTACACCAGAAACTGGAAAACTGAAATGAGTTTCCTTTGGCGTATGTCCGTTCAGGGTATGCTATTGTAAAACACTATTGCCATTTGAAAGTTTTTAAGTAAACTTTAAAATTTAAAAAAAAAAAAATAATGGGGAAATCAGAGGTACAAAGGAGTTGTAGTGAATTTTCAGATGATTTTTAGTATAGGTCAAGTTTTAGGTTTACTAGCAGTCCATGCATCTGATAGATCCAACAGGGAAGTGTTTTGTGTGCGTTAATATGGCATCTTAAATAGCCTGTACTTTCATGCTTTTGCTTCAGTTGCCTTCAGTTCTCTCCAATATATGCTGTCCCATGGGTTTGTTTAAAAAAAAAAAAATTAAAACAAACAAAAACCCCTAAACCTTTATCAAGAGTATACATCTGCACTACGTTTTTTCAACATTACTTCTGCAGCACTTTTCAGATCAAACATATTGATCCTTTTAAGGCTTGACCACTAAAATGAACAGTGTGCAACCTAAAGTTATACTTTTGATTTGACAAAATGGTGGAATGAAGTTGCTATGTTATTTTAAAAATTAATCAAATGTTTATTTTTCAAATAAAACTTTTTTGTGTTGTCTATTATATGCATAGAAAGGATATATTGTTCAAATAAGTTGATTTATATTTGTCTTGTGGCACAACTTAGTGTATTCATATTTGCTTCCATTTAGTCCATTCTGATGAAAATTAAAAGAAAGTTCCACAGATCTGGTCAGTATGCCCAACAAACCTTTTTATTTAAAATGACCTCTGTGAGGCTAACAGATATATGAGCCTGTATTTCTGTCATCTGTTCCCATGACCTCTGTGAGGCGGAGAAACATCTGAGCCTGTAAACATCTGAGCTGAAATCATCTGATGGCTGAATTATTTGGGGTTTGTTCTCTGTACTGATGTTTCATTGCTTATCTCCAGTTGTCAGACCTTTGTTAACTTTTTCATTAGGTCCTCTGTCAAAGATTTTTATTTGTTCTCCTGGTGCCCTGATTCTGCCTTAGAAATCCACAGGAGGAGAGGACTGAAAATTAAAATATTGGATCTGTGAACAGGACGTGGAAACCATGCTAAAAGCCTGAAATTTACCAGACTCATGGACTATAATGTGATTTCTCCTCTGGAAGTACTTTTATATGTTTTTTCTTTACCAGTTGTTTGTGGTATTTTTGTTTTGTTTTTCACTAGAGCTTATTGTACATGACTCTGAATGTAAGTGCCTCAGAATAAAGTTCCTGCTAAAGCTCTTTGGCCATGCTTCATAGTTTCCTTTCATATTTGTGGATATGAAGTACCACTGCAAGAGTGGTACTACTGTAGAGTTTTACAAAACTGTGTTTGAAGAACTTGTGGTTCCTCTAAATTTGGTGAAATTTAATTTCTGTCCTAGAGTTGAAACGACTCTGAATTACCCTGGAATTCTCTGGTTGGAACCCTGAAAGTCTTTTAGCACCAAAGCAGGGACTGGTAATGGCATTGGTTGTTTAAAATAAAGTACCCCAATAAGACCAAAATAATATAATTCAACTAGATGGCTGTTGAGCTGCATAGAAACAAGCTTAAACTAGATGCTTAAATGAACACTGAAAATTTTTACTGTTGGAAAGAGCTGAGTTTTGTTCCCTTCTGTAGCGACCTGTAATTACACCATGAAAGCCTTCCAGAGTTTCCTTCAAACCCTTTATAATGCTACAAAGAGCTTTAACAACTAGATAGCACAAAAACTGACACATTGATAGTTCTGCTTGAAAACGAGAGGAAACACTTTTTCCAGGGAGTCTTTGTAGCAGAAATCCTTGATTACAGTTACCTACAAACTATACAAAATACATTTTACAAGCCACAGCCCGAAAATTAAGGCTAGCTATCACCCCCAAGATTAATCAGCATGTAACATCTTAGATTATTTTTTTATATATATGTAAAAATACAATACCTTATATAGCAGCTCTTGGCATTTGACTCGTTACTGCATGGTTTTAGGTAGTCAGCAATACTCTTTAAATATTGCAGTAAAGTTGTTGGGGTTTTTTTTGTGTTGTTTTTTTTTACATGTGAAAGTCTTAATACTCCCTCAGGCTATTTTGCTCTTCTGGATGATCTGAACATCAGTGTGTCCACAAACTCCCTTCTTCAAATGCTTTTTCAAAAAATACCCACTTATGGTGGAGCTGCTGCCACAATCTGAAACTTTCAAAACATGTACATGCATGTATGAAAACTTTTGTATATTAAAATAAGCGGGAAACACCTGCCAGTCAAACGCTACCTTAGGCTTTATACATGAGATCAAGTTACTGGTGACTCATCTGGACATGGTGGCTGGCTGAGTATGCTCGCTAAGAGCAAAACAAGGTGGAAAAATTGTTTGGTTGTCTTATGAGGACCTAAGCTAGCTGTTGGACTGAGGAGCATGGCTGATACGAGTTCAAACCAGTGAACAGAAAGCTGCTGCAGGTTCAGGTTTTACAGCTGCTACTTCACACAGGATTCTTGCTGCCAGTGGGTTTAGGGACAGCAAGAGAGCTGAGAGATCTGGGATGTGCAGTTTGCAAAAAAAATGAATCTGCTGGATAACAGTCTAAATGTTTCACAGTGGAAGACACTAAACTCTTACAATAGTATAATATTCTAACTAAAATGTTAACAAAACCAATTTAATCAATGGTTTTATGCTGATCTAGCTGCCTGCGGGCAGTGAGAGCACAACAAGTCCAAACAAGGGGAAAACAAGCAAAGGCAATTGGAAATGCCCATGGCTCCTTCAGCCAAAAGGGAGACATCTTGTCTAAAAGATGTAGTCATGCAAGAAGCCCATGTAAAAACAGGTCAAACAGACTGGGTAAAAATACCTAAAATCCCACTCTAAAGCTGCCTCCAAGAGCATATTCACAATGAAGTTGATCTGAGACCCTCCCTAGAAACAGGCCAGATAGGAAATTCAGATCCATCCATGGTAAAATCTGTAAAGCTCTTAGACAGAAGGATGGTTTTTGTCATCGGCCTTCGTTTAGAAACTTGTTTCTTATGCTCTCAACCACTGAACAGTAAGTGCCAGGTAACGAGAAGGTTGGCAATATCAGCGTTTTTTTAAGATACCTTGGTACTCTCTTCAGTACCCTGGTGCTCTCTTCACAGTCCTGAGATCATCAGAAAGAACTGATGCAAGAACAGAGCAAAGCTGAAAAACTATCTACGACCAAACCCTTCCACAGTTTATATGTGGGGAACGCCTGAATGAAAACAAATGTCTGACAGCAAAGGCAAGGGTACGCTCCCTTAGGGGGACCTGCGGTAAGTTTTGAAGAATCTCAGTTTAGTAAACAGCAGCTTCTCCCCGTATTTCAGGACGATACCTTTGTACACGACTGAATGAAACACAGTCACTGAAGCACACATCACGCGTGACAAAAAATCACACGAGACGCTTTAACGCATCACCCCTCAATTCTCCCGGCCGAGTCTCGACCTCACGGCAGCTGGCCCTGCAGTGTCCGGAGCAGGGAGCTGCCCCCGGCCGGACGGATTCACCTCCAGGGTGCGGCCGCCCGCCCGCAGCCCCGGGACGGCCTCAACCCCCCGCGGCGGACCCG
>NW_010125780.1:0-1238 GCF_000699245.1 Pterocles gutturalis | reverse complement strand
TCTGTGTATGTATGTATATTTACATCTTAAAGGTAAGAATGCACTAGCATAAAATAAATCCTGGGCAGCCATTCAGAAGTACTGAGCACACGCGACATCAACAATTAAGAAGTATTACCTCTGAGTCCAGTCTAAAAAATACTGAAACCTTTCAAGATGCCATGAAATTTCCTAGCTATTTCAAGGATGCTTTATAAGGGAAACAAAACTTTCATGTAAAAATATTAACTTGGGAACTCTACTGCATTATTTTCCTGTACATAAAAATTAAAACCAGTAACACCCTGTTTTGTTTTTCCAATCTGCGTCTCTACAGTGCTTTCTAACATGATGGTAAACCATATCTTCAGAGCTGAAAGAGCTGAAATGTTTTTGGTTTTGGTTTGGGTTTTTTTTTGGTTTTTTTTGTTGTTTTTTTTAAGCAGTCCATAAAGATTGCACTTTAAAATTTTAAATGCAAATTTTTCATAGATGTTTATTGATTGTCCCTAGGGTTAAGCATCATGATTTAATGTCTTTGCAACAGTGCTGTAAATGTAAATTTATCACAGCTATTTTATTGCCTAACTCAGTTAAGTTTAACAGCTTATTTTATGAGGTTTTGGATGAAAGTGGAAAAATTAGATATTAGAATGCACGACATACAATGTCATTATACAAACTGTTATTTTAATATTTCTTGAACATTGTATGCCATAATCTACAGTTGCATTACAAGCGTTATCTGGTTAGGTATCTCTAGAAACTGACGTTCAAATGTTTGTTCCTCTTAAATCATTCAGGGTGGAGAGTGGGCAACGGAAGTGACTACTGAATATAAATGTTATACGACCATCTATGCTCATATAAAAGCTCTTTATAGAATGAGTGTATTTTATCATCATTTTATGTGCTTCTAGACCAACAAAGTATTTTTGAATGTGCTCAAATTTCACTAAAGGGTACATGTGAATAAAGCAAAAGCTACGTAAAAATGCATAAATAAGGAATACTGTATGCTTGTACTTGAAGGATCTTTACAATGTAACTGAACATACAAGATAAGGTGGCTCTTGGCAGCTTAAGCGCTGTTTAAGTGTGCATTTTAAAGCATGAAAAAAAGTAGATATCTGATGAACTGACAGATATATCCAGACAAAATGCGTAGCTTGCCTAAACGAAGTTAAAACTAGAGAAGGTCAAATAACCATTTTCATTGACTTTTTTCAGCTTTGCCTGTTTCTATGGTAAAGCTGGTT
>NW_010125779.1:0-4908 GCF_000699245.1 Pterocles gutturalis | reverse complement strand
TTGGGCCTTTAGTCCCCCGGGGCACCTCACGGGGAGGCGCCGAGGCCCCTTGGGCAGGGTGCGAGGCTCTTCCTGTAGGGCCCAGGTTGTGTCAGAGGGGGCAGCGGCGCCTCCCGCCTGCCCCCCTCCTCTGCCCCTCGCAGCAGCCTTTCCCTGTCGCCCGTGGGGACCCTGAGGGTCTCAGCCAGAGTGGCTTTTGTCAGGGGTTTGTCGCAGCGCCTTATCATCCGTGATAAGCCACGATCAGAAGGCCAGATTCTCTCTTGCTCCTTTTGCAGAGCTCTGCTTTTCATTCGTGAACCTTGCTTGTATGTTGTAAACAGGCAAATAAAAAACATCTTTTGCATCATGTTTTTTCACGTGGTGGCACTTGTGGATCCCCCGCTCCAAGACCTTTCTAGCATAGATACCTATTATCTAAAAGAGTTCAGGATTGTACTGCAGGATCATAAACGTTAGACACTACAATCTGGCCTTGTTTTGGAGCAAACTTTGGCACTCAGAATCACGGAAACCTGAAAATCCTTCGGCCAAAGTTAATGTAGGTGCCTGTATTTTCATCAGGCATGCATAATTTTTATGGAAAGAATATCAGTCTTATGTTTTGATTCTTTTCTTTAATTAGCAATGATAGCATTGCATCTGGAAGTTTCCCATACTTTGTAAACAGTTATGTGATAAGCCTTTCCAAAGGGTCTTAGTGTGATTGTTCTTACACATGTTTGCTGGGTTTTTTAAGAACAATAAAGGCTGTGAAGCATTTTTCTTGCGGACTGTTAGATTAAGCAATACCTACCCTCTTCTGGGCTGTCACCTTTGTTCCTCCCTGTACTTGTACAACTGCTTTTGTAGCCCTGTGTTGAACTTGACTGTCTGAAAAAGGCTGTCATTAGAAGGGTGGCTTTTCCGTCCGGATGAGACCTCTGATGAAGTTCATGTGGAACAGAGCAGGGACTTTGGAAGGGGAGAGAAACAGCTGCGTGGTGTCTGTGCGTGCGTAAGCAGCTCTTCTGTCAAATGTGAAATTTGGCCTGGGTTCTAGAGGTTGTATCCCTGCTTTTTTTTTTCTTTCTTTCCCTGAAGCTGTGATTTCCTAACCAAGAAGAATGCATGCTTACAGATGTGCTTAGTTACCTTTCTACTCTACTATTCAAGAGCTGTCCTTGGTTTACTTGAACTGGAAGAAGACTCATAAGATGGGAAACACAACATTTGGATTGAAACTATGAGAAAGTATGTGGTGCTTAGAGACATGGTTTAGTGAGTTAGGTGGTGTTGGGTTGGACTTGATGATCCTTGAGGTCTTTTCCAACCTTAATGATTCTATGAAACAATGGCATTTTACCCAAAATATTTCGAAATGGGCAAAGTACAGAATTAAGACTTTATTGTTTAGGTAGGAAGTCTGTTTTAAGGACTGTGTTTGTAGCAGTACTCATGTAACTGAGGTACTGGCTCTGGCAACTATGTGCTGCTGTCCTGCTCCTTTCCCTGTTTATTCACTGGCCTTTTGTACCCTGAGCAGCTGCAGTAATTACCAGTGTGCTCGCACACTATGGTATCCTAACAGTCAATTGGAACTTGAGAGAAAGCATGTTGAAGTAGCTGTTTAGTTTCATTGCTTCTTTTTTCTCCTTAGGTAATTCTAGAAGCTATGGACATGCTCTTTAGAATAAGAGGAGGCTTGGATCTTGCATTTCAGCTAGCAACTACTGATGGTGTGTCTGTAAGATTGTAATCGATTTCCTAACAATTATATAAATAACCTTTTATTCATTAACTAGTTATGATGTTTATTTTCTTGGCATTTCAGCAGATAAGTGCTTCTTCCCAAACCTGTAAAGATTAAGTACAAAAAATGTTGTTCTCTATCTCCATTAATTTTCTGATAGTCTCTTTCCATCATGTGTTTTTTATTTTAATGTGAAATAAAGTTTAAATTGCCATTTTTAGGCCATTTTATTTACATATTTTTCCTACTTATCAATATGGTGTTGGGGTCATTTTTCAGTTTGAATCCAAAGCTGACCCTGAAATCCTAAGCAAACAGAGAATAGTTTGATGACAGTTAATTTGGTTATAACTGGATTGTATTAATAATACAGTTTTGAGGTTGTGGTCCAGTCTTTCTAGAGAAATAGAGAAGATGAACAAACTACCTAGTTACTGTACTGAATTTACATGGGATTGGCTACTGCAATTCCATGTGATAACAAGGGACTAGACCATATGTTGTTAAGTGTCTCCTCTTGTCCCATGTTCTTACAGTGATGTGACATTCCCTTCAGAAAGTCTGCCCAAGGCTCTCAGTGGTCATTGAACTGTGGTGCTCAGTGAGGGCTGAGTGCAGAAGGAGGGTGTCTTTAGCTCAATTGTAGCTCATTCTGCATTTTAAAAGGACATGACTAGAAAGTCCGAATTCAGTGCAGCAAACCTTCAAAAGGATCTTGGTCTCATTTCAGTTCATGATGTGGAATACAAGTGTGGGATAGGTTGGCCTAATGCATAGCAACTTTTTGTGAATTGCATCCCCAAGGAAAGGCTATTTATTTCCCTTTGTTTTCAGTGTAGTGAATTTTAACCAGAGCAAAGCAGAGTGGTATTCAGATTGTCCAAGTGTGTGGTATTCACACCCGTTAGTATGCAAATACGGCACACTGCTCCTTTGAAGGCACTAAATTTTTCTTTTGGAGGGGATTTAGCTAAGTATGATGGGTTTTGTTTCATTTTTTTTTTCTAATACTGTAATTTTTACAGAGTTCTAGTGCAATAGTTAACTAATAGTGGCCAAATCTAACTTAAAGCATTCAAGAAATACAATTGAGCATAGTCTTTGACAGCTTGTAAGGCTTTGTACAGCTCATGTAACTCTAAGTAATGGTTGTTAATTTCCCCAGTGAGGAAAACAATGCTGGTCACCTGCAAAAGTTGCTGGGTCATATCCAGTATTGGTTCAGGTTGTAAGGAGTGAGTGGAACTGAAAAAGTCAAGTCGAGCTCTGAAAGACAAATGTGGGTGTAGCTTAGAGTTACAGGCATATGTTAGCCAAAATTTGGTCTGCAGCTGGAGTGTAGGCCTTGTTTTCCAAAAAGGTACTATGTTTTTGTTTTATATTTCTGGGTAATGATATGAAGTCAGAAACATGTGACACAGATTGAGTCTTTCCAGGATTTACTCAAAAGACTAAATATAACCATATACAGAAGTTTCTGCATAGAAGTTCTTCTGCAACTGTAGTCTTGGTTAAGTGTTGTTGATGTGAGAATTGACTACAGTGTAGGTTATTCTTCTGTAATTCATTTAGCCCTTCATATTTTCTGAAAGAAACAGTATGCTTTTGTTCAGGCAGGTATGAGTGGGAATGTTTGAGATAGACCTGCTAAGTGAAATCTATCTCATTTTTTGTTTACATAGCCATTTTTCTCATCATAACAGCAAGTATGTTTTTATTCCAAGTCAAAACAAATCATTTTTTAAAAACGTGTGCCCAGCAGCTATAATGAAAGTGAGAATTTTCTAAGCTAATTGTATCCTTATTGTTTTTCAGAGGCATCAACAAAAAAGGCATTAGGATATGTTTTCAGTGATCTTGCAAAAAAACTGTCCTCAGATGTTCTTGTATTAAGAATTTGCCACAGTTCAGTCTATGTGTGGCCTAACAATGGTATGAACACTGTTCCAGAGCTGAATGATGATTCTGCTTGTAAGGAAATAAGACAATTTATACAGTGAGTATATTTAAAAATATATATTTTTTAAAATAGATTAATTTTATATTATAGAAATTTATCTTTCTGTTTTCAGATTTAATCAAGATGATGAGACCAAACGAAAGCTTGTCAAAAAAAAGGATAAAAAGTTACAAGATACGGTATGTGTTTCACCACACTAATAAATTATATCAGACAACTTATAACTTAAAAAGTTTTAGATCTACACTCTGTTGCTTTTCTGTACACAAATAGACATTGACATGACTTAAAAGAATCCTTTTAAAGTCGTTTGAGACTCTGCATGAATGCAGAGATCCATCTATAGTACATCAGCACATAGAATTTTGTCTTAAACATTACTAGCTTTTTTTAAACCAAATTATTTCATTACTGAGTTTGATACCAACTATCTACAATGTTACTTTTGCCTTCCTGGTGCATGTGTTGCTGGATATGTACTATTGGTGTCTTTATTCTCTGCAGCAGCAGATCATCAATATAGACCTCATGTTGGAAATGACATCTTCATTAGCTGCTTTGGCTCCAGTCATTGAAAGGGAAAATAAGGAACACCACTACATTAACATGACATTACCAGTTGATGTTGTTGTATCAGTTTCTCCAGAAGAAACATGGGGAAAGTAAGTGTTATCCTGAATTTCTAATTTTTCATCTTTGTAATGAAGTAAAGCTATGGTATCACACATCCTTCTCTCTAAAATGGAGAGGTATGGATTTGAACGACGGACTGTCCAGTGGATAAAGAATTTGTTGGCTGGTCGCAGCCAAAGGGTTGTGGTCAACGGCTCTATATCTGGATGGAGGCCAGTCACAAGTGGTGTCCCTCAAGGGTCTGTCTTGGGACCGGTGCTCTTCAACATCTTTATCAACGACATAGACGATGGAATCAAGTGGACCCTCAGCAGATTTGCAGACAACACTAAGCTGAGTGGTGCAGTTGATACAATAGAGGGAAGGGATGCCATCCAGAGGGACCTGGACAGGCTGGAGGTTCAACACGGCCAAGTGCAAAGTGTTGCACTTGGACTGGGGCAATCCCAGGTACTTATATAGACTGGGAGAAGAACTCCTTGAGAGCAGCCCTACGGAGAAGGACTTGAGAAGTTGGATATGAGCCAGCAGTGTTTACTTGAAGCCTGGAAGATCAACTGTGTCCTGGGCTGCGTTAAAAAAG
>NW_010125778.1:0-17946 GCF_000699245.1 Pterocles gutturalis | reverse complement strand
TTTTTTTTTTTTTTAACTTTTTGTAACTTCTGTTGTTGAATACTTTTTCCATAGTAGGTGAGTAGCAGGGCTGTGTTCTCCATGCATTTAATCACTTACCGAAGGTGTTTGTAATATCATGTGTTTATAATATCATGTGTTCCTAATTCAAATTTACTCCAGTAATTTAGGATTGCACAGTAACCCTATGCATTCTGCAATCTGAATTCCCTAATAGTAATCCTCAATTATTTCTTTTTTTAACATGATAGGCTCACTAAATTTGACATTACTAATAAGAAAAATAATCCTTTCTTCAAGAAACTGGTCCAAGGAGAGTAGAAATCCTTGACCTTAAAAGAAGGGTAAAGTTTTCAAAAGGAATGTAAATCTGAGAAATTGTGGTGATATTAATGGTATTGGTAATTTACCAGTTACCTTTGAAATGCATAAAGAAATATTTAATCTGTTTTGGTTTGTTGTACTGCTGTGATGTTGCACGGTGCTTTAGTGCCTTAATATTACTGACGCTAAGGACCCTGAAGCTGCTGAGGCAGTGTTTTCCAGAGCCTGTCTGGAAGTATTTTCTGTTATAGTTCTTATGCTGTTATTCTTGGATGACTTTTCTCATGGCCTTGCACCTGCAAACCCCAATAGTGTTGTTACAGAGAATCTTCATGGGAGCAGCTATGATGCTGTGAGAATTGTCCCTCCCTACTACACTGCAAAGTCGATGATAATTATTTAAATACTGGTTAAGTATTATCCGTTAATATATATATGTACTCAGATGTTTAGTGACCCATCAGTGTACAACACTTGCATGATGTTAACATGCTCTACACAGCACAAATAGCATCATAAATGGGAACAACCCATGGGGAGTTTGAGCACTTCCCAAAGGAAAGTACATAGTGGCAGAGGGATAGCATGACAAAAATCATCGCCACCATGCGCAATAGCGTTGGCATATTTGTCATCACGACTTGATGACACACTCCCCTCTCCCAAAGTAGGATGCTTTTGTGGGAACCCTTAGCTGCTTTCGCAAGTCGGACATTTAGGAGAATTTGTATTTCATCCTCTTCCTCCCTTATTTCATCTGTCTATCTCCTTACTTTTAGCTACAGCCCTCACTAAAAAAAACTCACTAATCCTAAAGATGCTTGAGGAGCAAAAAAAAAGGGGATGCATGGTCCATTTTCAAATAGTCGTGTTTAATTTGCTCACTAGAGCAGGACATAGGGGTATTTTTGGCACTGAGTAATGTGCCATTTAAATTTTAATTTACATGGCTAGAAAACTTTTCAATGCACTTTATGTATGATTATTGGGTAATGTTTAGGCAAGCTTCAGTAGATTTTTAACAGACTCACAATACACCACCTAGTAGCATGAATTTCCTTCAGCACCAGATGAGCTTTTCTTTTCTATTCCTTAGTAAAGGTGTCTCAGAGGAAAGCAAAAGGAAAGCAGTCTCCCTTTAATTTCTACATTGGACTGTTTCTTTGGTGAGGACTCTAGCATCAGACTGCAGATAGTGTTTTAATTGGTCATCTGCATCTCTGTATTCGCATAGTTGTGTTTTTGTCACATGTACACTGGACTGTTTCCATATTGTATCACGTAATTTATTCACTTTAATGTTATAAAGAAGATGCATAAGGCTGAACCCCATTTCTGTGAGGAACATATCAGTTCTCACAGGCTGAAATTTCTAGTCACTACCAATAGCAGGATAGTCTCTGAGACCATCCCTGCTCCTTTGGAGTAGTCTAGGGAATAATAGCAATCTTGTGAAGATGGCACTGGTAAACAGTATTGAGTAAAAGGGAATTGGCCAATCGGTTCTCCTATGAAAACAGTCTTTTAGTTAATAAATGTCTTCTAGAGTTTTTAACCCATATGAAGGCTGAGGAGGCTGCATTGACAGTGATTAGGTATCTATAGTAGTTCCTAAATGCAAAAATATAGTTTATGACATTAGGCATAGAATTATTAGTGTCAACAATGTAAATACATGACCCAAACAAAATATGTATCGTCTGACTAGAGGTTCTGCAGATGAAGAAATTGTGTTTGGATACTTGTAGGTGTTGATTTCAAACAAATATGCTTCTCTTCAGTGAGTAAGTAAAACCTAGGTACTTTCTCATGTAGAGAAAGCATGATGAAAATTGAGGTTTAACAAGCTGTGATTAAGTTTTTATTTGAACTGTAAAGGGGCGATGAAATTAGATTTTGATGATGTAGCTGTCTAGTGTCATACCAGAAAGATCAAAAATACCATGATAGATCATCCTTTCATGTGCAGTTGATGTGGCTGTTTGTTACTCTACATGTTTTTTGCCCTAAATAGGCTAGAGGCAGCTACTCTATAAGGAAGTACAACAAACACTCACCTGAGTGATTCTATGGTTCTTTTAGTCTACAAGTACATCATTTGTGATGCCTCATGTAAGGTGACTGGAAAATCCAAAAGAGTGTCTTATGTCAAATAAACATCCTAGATCAAGTTTAGACCGTCATTCCTTCCAAAATATTACAACTAAGTGTAATGGCATTTGACAGTATTGACATTTTTTATATGACTTCTTTCAGCTAACTCAGCATTCTGAAAAAATAAATAGTGTTCTCCCTTTGTGATTGAAAGGGTTAAACAGTACCAATTCATTACCACTCACAAAAGGATTTATTTTGTTCTCATAAATCAGTTTTATTCCACATTTTTATTATTCCCTTGGGTCAGCTGCTCCAATTGGAATCAATACAAGTGCAAGTGACACAATCAATCTAGATATTTGATTATGGATTTGAGACTCCCAGTTCTGCTCTGTGTGTTTAGCTAGTCTCCTTCTGATAGTGTCCCTGGAGAATGGAAAATTCTTATTGGCATCCATGAATTATGGGCATAGATTCAGAAACCAGATACTGTGATAATCTCCATTTACGTACTGCTGCAGCTAGAGAAAGAATGTTCTAACCGTGGAAAAACAAACTTGAAGATTTTAAAGCTGTTCCTGAAATTTATTTAGTGTGTAAAATCTTTCCTGAAATAAACTGTATAAAGTCTTGTCATTTGTTTATAAAACTCCTCAAACAAAATGAATTAAATCAATAATTATATGCTTTATCATCAGCTTACAATCATAAGTACAGCAAACATTTTTGCTATTTGATGCCTTCTGGTCATTTATAGACAATGTGCTGTTATGCCACTAGGGGTACTAAACTGTGCTGGGATGGTTTCTCCTGTTCATGTTGGAATAAGAGCATCTGGACACTGGAAGCCAGTGTTAAATTCACGTAAATTGGTTCTACTCATAGAATGTCTTCCAGAGTTGGGTGGCCTCACCCTGTTTTGTGATTTCTTTAGGTCATGGACTGAGTTCTTACAGTGTGTCTCTATGACACAGTACAGTGGCGAGGGTGTGCAGGGCTGGTGCTCCTTAGTGCTGTTCAGCAAAGCGAGTTACAGTGCAGATTAATATACTTACAACAGAGATTGAACAGTATATGGATACACTGTCTTAACTGGAATATCTTAATGGGACAGACTCAATTGCAAGACTCATTGGACATTTCTGTGTTTATGAAAGAGTAATGAAAAAACCCCAAACAGTAATTCAAATTAAAAAATTTCTTCTTGACAGTTTCATCTACAAATACAGAGTTTGCAAGTTGAAAGCCTCATGGCACTGAACTGGAAGCTCCAAAGTGTAGATAAGACCACAAGCTAAACATTCTTTTCTGCCTGCCATCATGACAGGGTCTAATCTTGGCTGTAGTCATTAACTATCCATGGGGTCTGTGCTGACTTTCTTGTATGAGCTCCCCCATCAAGCTGTGGGCTTTTTTCATATTTCAGTCCATAGAATTAATGAGCATATAAGTGCACATTCCTTTGTGTTTGTAACACTAATGATCAGTTATTTCTACTGACAGGAACATACTTTCATCATAATGATTATCCCTGCTTTGCCTTAGGGTTCTTGAACTATTCTGCAAATTTTCGTAGAATCATAGAACAGCTGAGGTTGGAGACCACCTCTAGAGATCCTCTAGTCCAACACCCCTTGTCCAAGCTGGGTCAGTTGGAGCACATTGCCCAGGGCAGTGTCCAGCTGGGTTTTGAATGTCACCAAGGATGGAGGCTCCAGATGTATCTCGCCAGGGCTGAACAGAGAGGAAGGTTCCCTTCCCTTCACCTGCTGGCAATGCTCCTCCTAATGCAGCCCAGGAGGCTATTGGCCTTCTTTCTCACAAGGACTCATTACTGGGTTGTGTTCAACTTGTTGCCCACCAGGACCTCGATGTCTTTTTCAAAGCAGAAAAGCTGCTTCCCAGTGTCACCCCCAACCTGTATTTGGGGGCCAGCTCAGGGTGATGGACAGAACATTCAGCATCTGCTTTCTGTAAGTCTCAAGACGGACTAAGATAGCTGTACCAAATTTAAGTCTGTGAAAAGGCACAGAAGGTGCCTTTGCTTGTTGCATAGTGAGGGAAACAGCTGTCGAAGAAACAACTTGGGTAATACAGCCAGAAACTACATCTGTGTCTTTGAGCTTTCAGATTTCTGCTATATGTGGCCATGAGGACTTCAATCTTGTTCTTTAAATGTTTTCTATTTTTCAGTCTTAAAACATAATGCTTCTTTAATTACCAGAGCAAAAAGAGAAAGATAAGGTTTTTCAATACAGATAATATGAACTGTTCATTGTTTACAGGAAATGATTATTTTGGATTCACAGTTTTGCCAGTTTGCCACAGGGCTTTTAAATTACTCATCCTTGCCTCATCCAGCAACTCCCTCTAGCCCATGAGAATGAAGAGTTCCTGTGATAAGACAGACTTTAAGTTTTGGACTCAGTTTGGTGGACTGAGACTATGATATGTCCTTGGGAACAGCACATTTGTGAACCCAGGAGCAGAGGAACAAATAGTGGTTCAGGAAACTGACGCGCAACCTCCCTGCTCCCTCCCACACACACTTTGTTGAAAAGAGGGGAATGGTGTCAGAGCACAGAAACCACTTTGTAAGATCAGGATAGCCATTGGGATGACAGCTGGAAAACAGTTCATTATTACAGTTCGTAGGAAAAGGGAGTCCAAATAAAGATGGGGAAAGATTTTTAGCTGTTTTTTTTTTTTTATTGGGATAATCAAAATAATGGAATGACATGGTGTTTATTCTGAATACCCCACTAGAAATAGTGGGAGAGGCAGAGAGGAACGGAAGAAAAATTTTAACTGGGAGGAAGAGAGTAGCTCATGTGGAAGTTAATGGGGCTGAAGAACAGACAAAACTAATAGTCAAAAGAATGAGCTTGCTGAAGAGGAAGTGTGCATACTGACAGAATTTCCCCCAAAAGAATTGGTGCCAGAGTCAGGGACCAGGACAGGGACAGAAAATGGTGCTCAGCGAGAATGAAACCTATGGAAGGATGAGGAAAGGGAGTGAACAAGTGAGTTTTTGTTTCATTTTTATTATGCTATTTTGACACTTATTTTTTTCTGTGGCCCAAGATAACATGTTTCAGTTCTGTACACTCACATATAAAGGAGGCATAAAAATAACTGTAAGTTGTTGTGCTAGTTAACAAAGTAATCTTTGTATAATACTTGAGATCCTCATGAACTGTTTCTTGACCTGGATTTTTTCTGCCTTTATTCTTTGAGTAGACTTCTACAGTGGGAATAGTTCTGCTATCTGTTTGAATGTTGTGGAACAACATGCTCTCTCAGTAAAAGAAGTTATCAAGACCTGTATGTACATAATGGAAACGGTATAGATTGGTAGTAATATTTCAAAGCATGACACAAAGCCTTAAACTCACCCCAAAATACCTTTTTTCATGTATTAGCACACAATATGTAGTGTACTTGTGTGATTGAAGCCTCATGTTATCTTGAAACAGTGATATTGAAAGAAAAGAATAGCTCATTAAACATTTGGGATGATAAGACTTAAGTGTTTCAGGCTTCAGTACCTTTTAGGTGGAAATCTCTCTGCATTTCACAAACTATGGTCCTGTAATATCATTTAAGTTAAGATAAGCAAGTCAGCCAGTTTCTAAGACACTGGAAACAGGAGTAGGCAGAATTCTGTTTTATGAAGGCGGCTTAGTTGTTGGAGTCCTGTAAGATTGAAACAGAGAAGTATAAGGAAGGTGATTTTAGACCAGTATGTTCTGTGTAATGATGGCTTGGGAAAGAAAAGCACGTGAGCACCCAGTGGTATTTTTCTCTAGCATGGCCTCCTTGCTTCCTGAAGTGAGCAGCGTAGTTGTGTCAATGTGTTTGTCATACCGACATTTTAGACTAGTTAAGCTTAAACATATTACTTTAATAATCACAAATGCAGTCAGTGGTAGTTATACAAATATTTGGTAGTTTGCAAAAAAATTACCTATAAATATGAAACATGAGGGTTTTTTTCTTTTAATACACAAAAGGGAAACATGTCAATTTATTACGGTTTCCTTAAAAACATTAATTTTGATTCATATGGGAAGAGTACATTTGAATGTGGCAATTTCTGGAAGAAAACCAAACAGTTTTTAAATGTGAGATGAATGCATTTAGTTTGTATTATTTCTTTTTTCCCTTGCAGTCTTTGTCATGAGAATGGTTTCATGTTGTACCATTTCCTGCACGCCTTACAACCTTTGTCACATGAATAAGATATCAGAAGGCTAATGACTAATATACAGTATTCTGTGTCTGCTGATACTATACTGTACTACTGTGACCTTTGCAGTATTATGCGTTCTGATTGGCTGTCCATTTCACCTCTTCCCCACAAGTTAATAAGGCTGTAAAAAGGAGAGAACTTGAAATGGCCAGCCAGTCAAATTACAGAATATTGAAAAGGTCAGAGCAGTACAGCAAAGAGAAAAAAATTACGGAATATATGAGGCATTAAAATTCTTGTGACAATGATTATAACAAGAATGGAGAAGGATACCCATTTATGTTATTTCAATCTAGTGAACCCCATAGGATGACAGACCCAGGATAGCAGTAATTTACGCACCACCGACCCACAGGAGTTTTATTCACCTATTTACAGTAGTACTCAGTAACAGGAATGCATGTCTGCATGGGAACTCCCTTCAAAGTGTCCACCGAAAATATACTGAACCTTCAAACACAAATACTCATCAGCTAGGGTGCTGTGTGAAGCTTAGCACTTTTGAACTGTGATTTTGAATGGAATATGTATTTGTGTATCTTTTTAATTCAAGCATGTTTTATTACTTGACTTTGTTTCAAGTATACATAGTTTTTAAGTATGTATATGGATATTCTTTAGCTCTAACTTCTTCATTTGGATAATGATTTCCTGAAAAACTGAGATACTTTAATCTGGTATAAACTAGGAATAAACTGGGAACAGCACAGCTTCTTCTCAAATACCAGACTTAGCCAGAGAAGTCCCTCAGAAATACTGGAGGAAATATGGAAAGCCTTATGAGCTAGAAGGCTAGTAAAAGAAGAAAACCATCATGATCTACAAATATGGAAAGATTAAGGAGTATGGGGAAGCCTTTCATGTCTGCAAAGGGTTTAGTCTTTTTTAAGAGGTTATAGCAGATGGTGGCTCTGAGTCCCTTTCCATCTGAATTCATCTTTTGGTAAGGGTGCTTGTGTCTCTGAGTGCTGAAGGACATGGCGAGCTCGTTCTCGCCATTTGTTTTCAACCTCCTTAGTTAGGTTCTTCATACTAGCTGTGCCTCGGGGGGATCTTGCTTGTTGGAGTGCTGCTGACTGTTCCCAGCAGGAGTTAGGAAGCAGAAATGTGCAGGACGAGGAGGTAATCTGGTAGAAACCACTTGTCTGAAGTAAAACAATGTCTCTTGGGATTTTACCAGTGTCTGAGGCAGCTGCTGCTTACATTTGCAGCAGCCTTGCTGGTAGGCTACAGTAGGACCTGTGAGCAGGATGGAGAGAAAAACACACATGAAAAATGGAAAAAGAGAGGCCTCATCCACTTACACTCACAAATAGGCTCCACACTGGAGCAGCGTAGGCAGGAGTGGCACAGAGCGATATGACAGGGTTATCGCTGGATCACTTTCTGTCAGGCTGAACCTACGTCTCTGCATTTTCCAGCCCACTGAAAGCAAAGTTTAAGCAGTGAGAAGTGGCAAAGCTGCATATTGCAAGTCATCTCCAGCAAGACATGCATTTTAAAAATGTTCTTCTAATATTTTACTTGCCTCTAGCAGTAAGTTGCTTAGCTGGCAGCCCAGATTAAACACCTTTTGTTTGTGTAAAATTCAGGTTAGGAAACTTGCAAGCGCTCCTCAGATTTTTATTAGAAGCAGTGAAAAATTTTGAGCTGCTGTGTTGTCTAACTCATTGTAAATTTGCAAGTTCATTTTTGAACTGAATAAAATGGTTATGTAATTACATACTTCTCCTAATTATTGAGTAATTATATACTTCTTATAATTGCCGAGTAATCACTCTGCTATAACTAGAATTTAATGTTACAACTAATTGTATAATTACTGTATATTAATGTTGTTATCCAGGCAACTTGGAATAGAGTGTTATCCTTTCAGTTCATTTTCTGTTACTCAAAACTGTATTTTTGAAAATATAGTATAGCTAGCCATTGGAAGAAAAAATAATAGTGGAATAAAAATACCAGCTGAGGAAGTACGTGCTTTCATTCTGAGCTCAAGTGGATGAGAATAAAAATATTAACATGTTAAAACTGTACTCTAAATAGAAAAAGTTGAGCTTTCTCATGAACTGAGCACATCAATTGCTGTTAAGGGAGCCTACCTTTTTGCTTGAGGTTTGAATCTATCCTATGTCCCTTGATCTGTCAACACTGGATTTTTAAACTTTCTTGCACATGGTATGTGAAACATTTAAAAAATGCATCTCTTTTCACAACCAGCCAAGTCCTTAAGTGTTGCGTGTTACGAGGACCTTAGGAATGTATTTGTCAGTTGGCCATTTCTAATGGCTTTATTGTTGTTAATAAAACAGCAGGTGCATGTAACAGTCACACGTTGTTGGGTGGGTGTCTCAAATAGTAAGTCTCAGACTGCCTGGTGGTGCACAGAAAAACTGTGATAGACCGTGGGAGAAATGCCCTTTGCTGGATTGTATCTACTCCCAAATCACACTCAAGGACGGTTTCACAAAGATGCAGAAGGAGGGTTTGATATACAGTTTAAGAGCTGAGATCAAGTAATGCAGGTGCATTTTTCTAGTGCGGGCTGAGCAGCCTGGGTACATGAGAGTAATCACAGACAAAATAACTTTTCTTCTGCAGAATTGGTGTGTCTGTATGTGGAATGTGTAAAATGTGGCTGTTCTTCTTGCATGCTAAGAAGCTTTGCCTCCATTGCTGTTTATAGAATGGGGTCTCTCAGGATAATGTACAATCCAGTGAAATCCCAGATAAATCCATCAGGTTTCATGAAATTATTCTACATTTACACTACTGTAGTCTGTTTGGGCAGTCTGGTGCTATGGCATGGGATAATCCAGGTAGAATTTGAACAATGAGGAACTAGACCACAAGGCAGATTTATAAAAAGAGTTTTGTAAAACTCTTCCCCTCCCTAAAAACTCAGGAAGTAAGTTTGCCATATGTTACCAGGAGAATAACTGAAAACACCCTTTGTGCAGCTATGTGAACATCAAAATACTGGAATGGCTTGGACTTGTACCATAAATGAATCACAGATTGTTGACAGAAATCACAAAATTAGAGGAAAGTCCAGATCACTTATTTGTGGTGAAATGGAATGTGAGCGTGACTGAAATGTACTTCATATGCACTTGTTAGTGCACATCACAAAAAAAGGAATATTTAAAAACTTTTTCATGTTTAATAACATTTCAGTTTTAGCAGTTCATTTGAAACTTGCATAAAAATCAGTAAACCCAATGAGTTTCACTTAAAAAAATAAAAGAGAGTTTCTAGGGTTTTTTTAAATTCTTATTTAGATTTTGAAGAGGTCTGAGATGTGAATATTCAGTTTGCTGCATGTGACAATGCCTTCATTAATTTAAGATATTTTTAATAGTTTTGTTACATTTAATCTCATTGTCATACCTGTGGTCTCAGAGTTGTGTGAATTGATTCTGCTGTTGTTTGTAGTGCAGAATTTCCTTCAGCTTCAGTGTGAGAGCTCTTCGTGGAATGATGGATGTTAGTAATAATATTAATAATTTATGTAGCACTTTATATGTTCAAAATATTGGATAATCTTTAAATGAGCTCAGCTTTGCCCTCAGTTGCGTGAATGAAATCTTCACTGAGTCAAAAAAAAAAATTTTACTTGACATACCATTTTTTTAATTTTCCAGTCTTACTCATCAAGTATTTTGGAAAGGTTTATTTTGTTATTTTTGTAGGGTAGAATATTTTCTTAAGTTGGAGATCTTAAAACGATTATAAAGGACATGTAAGTTGCTGTGGTGTCCTCTGGTGATTTCAGCTGATAAACTGAATACTTCAAATCCTTGTATTATCTTTAAGAGGACTGCAGGCCATGCTGGAAAATGTTTGTTTCTGCATATGACTAATTCTTATGTGTGCAATGCGGTTAGCTTATAAACTCCTAAGGTAAATGCTTTTCTAGGGAATTCAAAAAGTTTTACCGGTTTTTCGTGGGCATAAGGATTAACCTTAATGTTTCAAATTTGCAGTTGCAACGCAGCTATTCTAGAACACGAGTAATTTCTGGAAGCTGGCTTCTGTTTGCAGTATATAGCAGTCAGCCTTGTAGCTGCATGGTTGGTTCATTTATTTTTCAAGTTTTACAAGTATCACAAACTGTTGTCAAAAGGAGGATAAAATGGTGAATAATAATTTTTCTTCCAAACAGGCCATTTTTTGGTTTTATTGGTATCAATGGCAAGTTTTCAGTTGAGTAGAAATAAGATTTGGTTCACAATGACAGCAAATTCTAGCAAATGCAAGACCTAACATTTGTGCTTCCCCCCCCACCCCCCCTTTTTTTTTTCCATAACAGATAATGGTAATTACTCTGTTGTAAATAGTACTCGAATGCTATGCAGCAGCAAGGAATCCAATGTATGGGTACCCATTAAAGGACTGGTTCCGTTTTCTAACTACACGGTACAAGTGAATGCTTCCAACAGCCAGGGCAGCTTGATAAGTGATTCTATAACAGTAGTCATGCCTCCAGGAGGTAAGTATGAAAAAGTGCTTTTTCTGTGCATGTAACAATTACACAAATACTGTGTTGAACAAAATGTTATTTATTATTGGAACTGAGGACTGGAAGTTCAGAAGAATATGTTTGCATTAGTAGTTCTTACTAACAAAATTGCTCTTTTCAGCTTCTAATTTCTCACATTGCTCGATTTAAGAACTAGAGAATGAAAACAGGTAGGTGTATAGATAACATATATATGTGAGAAGTGCATTGTACGTTTCATTTTTTTTTCTGTGAATGGTGTATTCTATCATGGACGGCTAATCTAATCTAAGAATATGTAGAGAGTCACCTGCGTTTTGTAATCTGTTTTAGAATGAATGTTGTAAGTGCTGACAAAGAGCTCTTACTGGATAGACTTAGATAATTTGTTTAATAATAGTAATATAAACCATTGGCAATATATTGAGCCAGAATCCACTAACTGGTGTAGCTGTAAGAGTCGATTGCAATGTGCTGATTTACAGTGGATAAGTCTCTAAGCCACTTTGGTTGTTATCTTCGTAAAATTTTGAAATGAGAAAATTGAGCAAATACTCCCTAAACACTGCATGTATTTTGGGTTGGTTTGGTTTTGGTTTTGTTTTTTTTCTAAATGAAAGCTTTAATTTACAGTTGATATATATGTGTTGCTTTTGTATTTCTTTTCATGGACATCCTAGTGAATTCGCTTTTGTTGCATAAATGCCAGTGGAAACAATGAATTTACAGCAATTTTGAATTCTAAAGTGAGGGCCTAACAAAAACTTCATCTTGAGAGATGTGTAGGTGTAACTGATCAGCAGGAATAGTGTAGAGTGACATACATATCATTTGAAAAAAAAAAAAAGAAAATAAAGGAAAAAGAAAACGAAAGGAAAGCAAAGAATCTTGTAAACCATAAAACTTACAGTTCAACAATACAATTACACTTGGAACAGTTTGCTTACAAACAGATGGGTTGGTTTGGGGGCCAAACCAACAAAAAGACTTCTGAAAAGTGAATAAATAAAAAGCAGAGTTTGTATGACAGATTACTGAGCAAGAAGGAAAAGGTGAATTCCCAGCACATTTTTATACTTTTCCAATCTGATTCCCAAATATACATTGTCATATAACAATAAAACCTCATCTGGGTTTTCATGCTCACTTAAGACTGAGCAGTAAGACACGGACATTTCTAATCCTAGTGTCACACTTCAATTTTGCATACAGAAATAAGACTATTTGGTAGTGAAAATTTTACCAAATGAGAAGGTAAAGCATCTTTAAAGATAGGCAAGGATGTGCACAAGTTTATGACAGCCATTAAGATACACTCTCTTTCATCATTAGGTTGTTGTTGATTACAATTAGAAAACTTATAGCATTGAAATTATCTTTTTTATGACCTCGTGGTAGTTTAAAAGCAATACCTCATTGATTAAATAGGTTTTACTTCATGCTTCCTTTCAGTTAATGATCTGAAAACATATTATCCTGATTTACACATAAAATCATGCTGAAAAGCATGTGGCATTCACTAGGATATGTGTGTTTAAGTAGAATTAAATTAGCAGTGAGAGTTATTAAAGAAATCTTCCATGCTATTGTCCAGTGGACTGTGATCTGTAGTGAAATGAATAATGAATGAAGCAGTGCATATGCGAGAAGTCGTCCCACACACACACCATGTTCTCACCTGGACTGTGATCTGTAGTGAAATGAATAATAAATGAAGCAGTGCCTATGCGAGAAGTCGTCCCACACACACGCCATGTTCTCACTGTATGTGTACACACACCCAGACACACACACATGCATATCTAGGACAATGTGTGTTTACTATAATGTTTATTATAATGACTCTTTGAATGCCAAACAATTCAATTGCTTGCTACATTATGAGTATAATGGTAATTTTACACTGGGCTGTAATCAGTGCCTTCACTTACAAACACGTTCTAAATCATTAAACGAGATCTAGATCCTACTAAAATCAGAAGAAATTTTATTTTTTACTTCAGGAGCCAAGATTTCACGTTGACAAAAGTTTTGTTTGATCAAAGAGTCAAAGAGGTCTCATTATATATAAAACGACAGCCTTTTAATGAGTGTTAAAATGTAGCATTCTGTTTCCAAGGATAACAAAAAAGGGCTGTTTCAAAAATGAGTATTGTGCTGAATACTTCATGGAGCTTGATGGAAGATTGTGTAAGAGGGAGAGTGATAGAGGACAGAGTTCCATTTTGAAGTTACTGCAGATCACTGTTTTTCAACTATGATACAAATTTTCTTGCAACATGCATTTCTTTTGTTTCTTTTTTATTTACTTAATATATATTGCACATAATATAAAGAACACTAAACCTTTAGTGCTACCTGATTGAATGTATCTTAATTTCTCATGAAACTGATTTGCCACGCTTAAAGTCAACGCTTAAAATAACTCTTAGAAATAAGGAATATATTTTATCTAAGCTCTTGACTAAAATTGCAGTGCAGGTTCAAGAGTTCTTGGAAAGATTAAAAAAATAAAAACGGAATCCAAATGTTAATCCATAAATATGAAACTTTGTTTTGACCCTTACCCTGTAGTGGTCTGGAGTTACTAATGGGGTTAGGATTTCAACTCTTAATGGGACTTGGTGCATTAGTGTTTTGTATGCATGGAATTCAGCATTCAGTTTAATAAGTGGTTGACATTGGTGATGTCCCTTAATTTGCTTAAATCTAATTGGCTCTTTTATCAGTCAAACCTGTATGGATTGGCAATTGATCAGAAAGGGTCAGCCATGACTGTGCATGTACTTAAATGCTGGAACCACCAGTTAAAGTCACTGTTGCATAATAAGAAGCTGAATCCATGAGAACAAATGATCTTCAGAGTGGGAAAGCAAAAGAAAATGGAGAAGTTTTTCAGGATGTTCAAGTTCAGAACAAAGGCATTATGGAGTATATAAATTTTAAATACACTGCTTTTTGCCTCAAGACTTAAAGCTTTTTTTTCCAGATCAACTGAAATCTTGTCTGAAACTGTCTTTGTTACATCAAAGAACTGCATAGAAAGCTGAAAGAGATGGAAGAAGCATAAAAGGGCATAGTTTAAAATGATTAGTGACAAATTTCATACAGCAGAGGTAGAAGTAAATTTTTTTGAGTTTTATATATTTTTCAGAAAGAATAAATTTGTTCTATTTGTCTTGTCCTAAACTGCTTTGGTAGAAGTTGTAAAAAATAATGTACTAGTCAGTGCTTCACATTAATTTGAGGATGCCAGCCAGTAAAAGATCTGGAGAACAAATTGTTTTAGAATTAATTTAATTAGGTAAATGAATTGAAATGATACAGTGGATGTAAAACTGCAAAAATCTGGGAGAAAATCTTCTGTATGGAGTCCTCAGTCATATATTTTTCTTCTTAATGAGTGCTATTTCTGATGTAGTGGCATATAGAAGACCTCATTACTTTGGTGTTGCTTTGTAATAAGTGAGGGTAAGCTAACAGGAAAGAAAGTTGCAATTGCTACTGGTAAGAAATAGCTTAAACCCCAGTTAAATTCGTTTGTTCCCCGCTTTTGACCACAAAAGCCCTAGTATGGATGGGAAAGAGAAGTCCTGTGTGTAGAAAGGAAGAAGATAGATTATGTTGGAAAAATGTGTGTAAAGAAAGATAGCAGAGAGCGACAGGCTGCTGATCAGATGGGAAGCAGGAAGGTGGCAGCTCAGTCATCACCTCCAAAGCACAGAAAAGCACTGGATTCCCAAGTAGTAACAAAGAGTTGTGAAGTTTGTTGTGGATGGTAGTTCTGTATCATGTTGCAGAGTTCTCTCTGTGTGGTTACTTGTGTTGGGGACTACAAACAATTAGCTTGGTGCTGATGTATCTATACAAAAGAGCTTCAAATAATTGATATATATTCCCCATGTAATACATAAAAGGGAGGATATTGTAAACAAATTGCCAAAGCAGTGAAGTGTCTCTTTAATCTCTGCCATAATTTATGGAGTATGTTGTTCATATATATGCTCTGAGATTTGCACAATATAGGAATGTCTACCTGTGAAAGGTGTCAGATTTTGTCTTGGACTCTTAAGCACCTGCCCTTTGTTGGTCCCTTGTTTGTGTGTGAGAATGCTGCATGCCTCTGCCTGCAAGCTTGCATTAGTTCTCAGCAGCAAATAGTGAACCTACATACTTGTAGCTGTTGATGTTTGTTCAATGTCTACAGAGGGCGGTATCCTGCAGCCAGAGGATTTCAGCCATTTAGTTTAGGTGGCAACACCTCTGAGAGTGGATGTTGAACCCCATCGTAGGATCATTGATCTAATTATGCAAACAAGTAGGAACCACATCATACAACTTACATTGACATCTGAAAGCATTTGCTCAGGCAAGTTGATCACAACAAGCCTCCTTAGATGAATTAATATTCAGTAAACAAAGCAGACTGATGCTGTTTGGCCAGAATTATTTAGGAAGAAAAATCAAACCTGAATGTGCTAGGATTTCCCTGCGAGAGAGGTTTAGTTTGCCATGATGCTCAGTATCACGTTAGGAGTCATGCCATAAAACTTGTTTTGAGAGGATTTCCTTTACTTCAAATTTCACGTATTGCTGAGACCTTAGTTGTTTTACTCATTTCTCTCATTTTTTGTATTCTTTCTTTCTTTAAAAAAAAATTTCTCTTTTTTCTTTTTCCTGCAGAATTAGACTAAAATCCAACATTTTGTTCTCTATCTTCTGTTTCTTTTTCATTTCTCTCTCTTACATTCTCTTGTGTCACTTCTTGTAAAGGTAGAGTAGTAAAAATGGAAAAAATAAATGAAAGGTAGTTTAGAAAAAAAAGCATCTGGCATAAGTCTATTTTATTCATTGTGAAAATATATATTTTTAAAAAATCCAAATTGTCAAACATTTGCATATCTCTGTAACTTCAAAATAATATCATCTCCGATTTTGATGCAGAACATGAAATGTTTTAAACAAAATTGTTGCAAAGAAGTCAACAGAGGTGGGATGAGGAGTGTTAACAGAAAGTTCTTAATGAAAGCTTGTGACCATATCTTTTCTAGAGGAGGTTTAAGGAGAGAGCAGGATCGAGTAGGGAGGGGGAAAGAGCTCTCCTACATCTCTCGTCAATGACCTAGCTAATTAAAGTGTGTCAGTGGCAAGCTGTGTAAGTTGCATGTTCCAGTTCCTTTTGTCCAGAAAGATGATTTCATGGGGATATAAGGGTAGGATGGCAAAAGTGCTTGTGTGGAAAACTGGGAGTTGTTCTAATGAAACAATAATTCTTTCCTAACCTCTGCAGGATTGAACTGATTGTCATTTTCATTAGTTCTACTTTATTCTTTTATTCCCTTCTCCCAGTCTGTTCAGTACCTCTTTCAGTGAGCTCATACTGTGTCTGTTCTTGATTTTGGGTGGTTGGTTTGGGTGGCAAGAGAAGAGAGAAGTCTCATTCCTGAAAGGTTATGTGTTCAGACTCTGGCAGTGGGAGGCACAGAGGTGCCCACTTTACTACTGGCTTCCCTAAATTGCAGTCAGTTGGGGCTCAGCCTAACTCCACACATCATGAAGGACCACCTCAAGGTTGCTTTAAATTGAGCCATAGCGTAAGCCCCTACTCATAAAACTGGAGAGTGCCAGAATAAAATGACACTAGCTCTTTTTTTCTTCTGATTGCCTCCTTCCTTTTGTCCCTGCAGCCTGTCCTTTGGGGCTGGGCAGATCTCCCATAGTTACAGCTATGCTGTTGCCATGGTCCAGACATGGGACACCCGTATTTGTCAACTCTTCGGTTGCTTTGCCTTCTGGAGCTGCACGAAACAGGGCAAGAAGATCAAAACTGTTTTATTTGCCTAGAAGAACACGGATGTCTTTGCTTGCTTGGGGAGTGCCAGATGACAAAGGGAGAACTGTGCAACAGCTTGAAATAACCAACTGATCATCTATAAGCAGGCAATTAACCTCATCTGAGAGGTCTCACTCTGGGTCTTTCCAAAACCTTAGTCGTAGCATGAGGTCCAGGCGGTACTTAAGATCTCAGAAGAAATCTGCAGTAGAACAGATTTCATGCTGGAAAACTCCAGCTTGATTGTACTTCTGAAAAAGAGAAGGATACATGAAAGTGGGAAAAATGGGCTGTTGTGGAATTTAGCAGCAGATCATTATTTAAAATCATTACCTACTATCACATAAACCTACTTCAGACCAATTTCAATTGTATGTAAAAAAGGACACAATTTAGATGAAATATGCAATTTTTATACAATCTTAAGCCTATTCATGGTTGCATTTTTTTTTCATTCTCTGTAAATCTGACCTAGACTGTTCAGTGCTCTAATTAAAGTTAACATTCTTTATGTGATAAACTAGGTTCTGTAGAAGGAATTCTGCAATAAAATGACATTGAAATTGCTAGTGAAAACAAACAGAAGACATTTGAAAAATCACACCATGAATTTTGTCTTTTGAACTATTTTCCAGGTATATGTAAGTATTAGGAATTGGATCAATTTTTGTTCCTTTGCTACTGCGATTTGCGCTGCTTTTCTAAAAAGCTCACTTTTTACTATTTATTTTTGACGACTCCTGCCCTTATAGTTTCCAGAATAAAATAGCATTTTCATTAATCAAATGCAAATGTCTGTGGGTTGGTGGTTAGAGTTTTTTTTGTGTTTTTTTGTTTTGGTTTTTGGTTAGTTGTTTTTTTCATTTGTTTGTTTGTTTTTTTCTTGAAGCATCTAGATTATGGAAGTTAGCCTGCTGATCATAAAGCACTTGAGTAAAG
>NW_010125777.1:82547-142619 GCF_000699245.1 Pterocles gutturalis | reverse complement strand
CTGTGATTCTGTGATTCTGTGATCTGTAAGATCCCTTCCATCCCAAACCATTCTGTGATTCTATGATTCTAAAATAAAAATAGCTTCTTTAAGTTTGTAATAAAACTTTTGAGAAGATAATAATTCAAATCTTTTATATTTAAGGAGCTTAGTTTTACCACTAACGAAGTTTTCCTGTTTCTAATGAAGATCCTCGTTGAATATTGATATAAAATAACATTCTGTGTTTCCTTTTCTTTGCTGCATTGGTGGAAATTACCAACCTTAGGGAAAAGGCAGTGTCTATCTGAAGATTTCATTAATATCTGAATATTATCCAAAAATTTTGTATCTGTGTTCTAAAAGAAAACTTCAATACCTGGAATATACAGGATGGCAGTGAAATGAAATTAATTTCTCTGCTAACCCAGTAAGTGTATCGATAGTGTACTGTGTGATTATTTGAGATGTCATTATTAAAATGAATTTTATTAAGGTTTCGTACTGCCATCTAGTATGTAAGCACCTCCCTCATGTGTTTAGCATTAACAGAGAAATGCCTTTTTGGGATTTTTGGAGTATCAGTCTCAGTTTCCGGAGAACCTCCAGAACAAATTCAAGTGGGTAAGGTGGGAATCTAAGAATTTTTCTTGTCATTTAAATGCTACTGCTGCAATCTGTGTTGATACTGTTTTGCTATAGGGCTTTTTAGAACCATGTTCTATGCAAGTTGATTTGTCGCATCTTCCAGGATCAAGCCCTAAACTTATTTGATAGATTAAATTGCTGCTGATTCTGATGGAATTTGAAAGATTCCCTGGTATCACCGTCTTGGGAAAAGCTAAACAACAAGCTGCATTTTTCCAGGGAATGTATGTTAAGGTGGTTAAAACGCGGCACAGAGATCAGTAAAGTGAAGACTCTTCAAGCAGTGCAATTTCTTAATCCTTCAGTCCCATAATAAGAAACACAAGTCTTCATTTTATTCCTAGTTTACATTCAGACCTCCTGAACTTCATGCAAATAGTGAGCGGTGAAACTTTTCCTGCCATATTACATGGCTGGCTAATCAGTGCCTATTATATTGTAAAAAGCTCTGCTGATGTGCCTCTCACGGTTCTAACCAATAACACACCTACCATCTGACATTGTGCAATTAGCCTGCACTTCTGGAGCCTGCCAGAAACAGCAATAATACTGCATCAGAGAAAGATCATTATCTGAGGCACCTCGCAGACACTAAATATGCACAGTTCTGCTGCATTTGCAACCCCAAAGGATAAAGGCACCAATAACTGTAGGGTGCTAAGATATTCATTTGCATTGTTTCGGGAAAAGTCTAGCCTGTCAGGACTTCCCACTAGCAGGCATTAAAAAAAGAATAAAAGTTAAAAAAACACTAATGTTTTGAGATTTATTTTTTTTTTCCTTCAGAGGTAGTGAATTTGTTCATTAGTTTGAGGAAAGTGAAACATCAGTATCAGCAGAGCTTGGCTAGATTCTCTTGGTGTGAGTCAGTATCATTCAGACCCTGGATGTCATTTTTACCTCCTTTCTCATATAAAAGAACACAAACTTTCCTCTAGTGCTTGTGTTGGCGGGGACTACTCTAGGTGAGAAAAGGGAGTCCTCGGAGGAGGACGGTGTGCTCAGATGCTGCAGGACTAGCAAGGGTGGATCCCAGCTCCCTTTTGGTAAGGGGAACCTGCTGTGGTCCAGAGGGGTTTATCCCCATGTTCAGTGCAGCACAAATAGCTGTCGAAGTTTTAATTCCCCATTTTGTACGGCATCCCTTTGCCAGGTTGTTCAGATTCAGTGAGGACCAGACTGAGGATCTCAACACTGCAAAAAAACTCCTCTGTGCTTCTAGGTCCTTACATACTCTTTAAAGGGAAATCACATTGATTTCCATGATCACAGACCACAAAACAAGTGAACAAAAATTCCCAGCAAAAAAAACCTGTGGACTGAAATGTCAACACATTTTTCAACTTGCTTAGCAGCAACCATGGGCTGCTTTGCCTGAGAAAGTCCCTGCTGCAATCAGCCCTGGGAAACACCCTGGAGGTCCTTGCTACCCCTGTGATGGAAACTAGAGTCCCTCATGATCAATTCTTTGCTGCGCTGAGGATAAAAAAAAAGGCAAAAGATAAGGATTATAGATCTATCTTCAGCAATAGTTAATTTAACTTACATTAACAGTTAAAAATCTTGCAGGGGGAATATATGAAAATTACTGCTTTCCAAGAAGATCTGTTAATTATTATTAGTCAGTATACTTATAAGGCACCAGTGGAAACTTGGCACTCAATAAGTACCTATTAAACTATGTTAGAGAACATAATTTTTATGTTTAATATAAAAACTGTATGAATCATCTGTTCGTTTAACACTGGGTCGTATCTTCAGCTGGTGTGAATCAGTCAAACCCGAGCAATAGAACTGGTCAGTTTACATAGACCAGAATCAGGTTTAACACTTGCTACATGAAAAACAGAATGACATTTCTTTTCTTTCAACTTTTTACAGAAATTTGGAATTTGTTCCCTTTTCTGTCACCCATCTGGCAGAACTATAATTAGCAGAATTTAGAGCCACAACACTGAGTATGTCAGACAGTTGCGCAATCAGGCAAATTTGAAGTGTAATTAATAGATGTAGAGGACATTGTTTAAGATCACAAGGATTACAGCATTGGTGGATAATGGAAGAGCAATTGACATTGTCTACCTGGACTTGTGCAGAGCACTTGACACTGTTCTGCACGACACCCTTGTCTCTAAATTGGAGACAAATGGATTTCATGGAAGGACCACTCGCTGGATAAAGATTTGCTTGGGTGGTTGCACTTGAAGACTTGCGGTCAATGGCTCAATGTCCAAGTGGAGACCAGTGATGAGTGGCATTCCGCAGGGGTTGCTACAGGGACCAGTGCTGTTTAACATCTTTGTGGGAGACATGGACAGTGGGATCAAGTGCACCCTCAGCAAGTTTGCCGATGACACCAAGCTGTGTGGTGTGGTGGACACGCTGGAGGGAAGGGATGGCATCCAGAGGGACCTGGACAGGCTTGAGAGGTGGGTCCGTGCCAACTTCATGGACCAAGTGCAAGGTCCTGCATGTGGGTCAGGGCAATCCCAAGCACAAATACGGGCTGGGTGAAAAATGGATTGAGAGAAGCCCTGAGGAGAAGAACTTGGGGGTGCTGATAGATGAGAAGCTCAACATGAACCAAAGATGTGCACTTGCAGCCCAGAAAGCCAACTGTGTCCTGGGCTCCACCAAAAGAAGTGCGACCAGCAGGTTGAGCGAGGTGGTTCTGGCCCTTTACCCCACTCTCATGAGACACCACCTTCAGTGCTGCATTCAGCTCTGGAGTCCTCAACACAGGAAGGACATGGACCTGTTGGAGAGAGTCCAGAGGAGGCCATGAAGATGATCAGAGGCCTGGAGCACTTCAAGTACAAGGACATGCTGAAAGAGTTGGGGTTGTTCAGCCTGGAGAACAGAAGGCTCCAAGGACACCTAATAGCAGCCTTCCCAGGACCTAAAGGAGGTTATAGAAGACATGGGGAGGCGCCCTTTGTCAGGGAGAGTAGTGATAGGATGAGGGGCAATGGTTTTAAGCTGAAAGAGGGTAGATTTAGACTAGACATTAGGAAGAAATGTTTTCCTGTGAGGGTGGTGAGGCAGTGGCCCAGGCTGCCCAGAGAAGCTGTGGATGCCCCATCCCTGGAGGGGTTCAAGGCCAGGCTGGATGAGGCTTTGAGCAACCTGGGCTAGTGGGAGGTGTCCCTGCCCATGGCAGGGGGTTGGAACAAGATGATCTTTAAGGTCCCTTCCAACCCAAACCATTCTGTGATTCTGTGATTCTATGACTTAGACGCAGTAGCAATTCAGATAATTCAGGCTTTGCTGCTTTGTTTTAAATAACAACCTATTTTAAACAGAACAACCTCCTATGTGTTCTTTAAAATTAAATCTGTGACTGTGTTGGGACAGAAAATACTGTAATGTGATCAACATCTGACAAATTTATGACCAGATTTTCAGCATTCCGGTTGCTGAAAGCATAAACATGATTCTGCTGATCAAATAGGAACAGCTTGAGAAGTTATTGTCTCTGAATAACCACCCATCAGCTGAAATGTGCTCCTGCACATTCACTGCTTGCTCAGTGTAACATAAACCAGTAGCTTTTAAGTCATCATCAATTCCTGCACTTCGCTTAGACGTGCAGCAGCTACCATCTGATGAGTGGTATTTTTGTAAGACAATGTTGTCTTAAACCACTTCAAGCCAACTTTAAGAGCTTGCCTTCCTGTCCTGAGCTGTTGTGACATTCTGACTCTAAAGGCAGGCTGTTTTCCTTTAAGAATTTAGTCCATGTTAACTCCATGAGAGGTAAATACCTGTAATTTTGCAGCTCAGTTCACACTTTGTGACCTTGTCAGCTGTGAGCTGAAGATATTTGTCAGAATTCTATGGCTATGTATTTTCCATCAGTTGCAATAATTCAACAATTGCACAAATCATTTCACTATTTTCTCCCCAGTTCATTTATTCATGACAAGTCTGAAGGCAAAACATTAGGTACTGTCCCTGAGATCTCAAATACAACAAGCATGTGGAGAATAAGCTGTGCACAAATACATTCATCCACCTGCAAATTTATGCCTTTGTATGTAGGGCCAAGTCCTCATTTGTGCATAATATATTACTTTAAATAATATTTTTCATTAGGACAGAAGCTGCATAAACCAGCTTGTAATGATGGATAGTGTACGGGCTTTGCAAGAAAAGGAAACAAAACCAAAAACTTGAACTTTTTTTTCTTTTTTTTGGAGGAGATTACTGGGAAAAAAAAATTGTGTCTGATTTATTCCATTTAATTTAAGGACTACAACCGAGGGACCTAATTTAAGAGTTTATCAGTTTTCGGCTTCCTGTAAGGTTCATGTAGAGAAAGGCTCTTCCAAAGTCTGATTTGGGCCCCATGAAATCTGAATAACTCTAGTGAACAACTCCTCTCCCCTTTGAAAACAAGAGGAATATCTAATGACTAGATTCCTGGCATATGGATACCTCCTTTAGATACTTAAAGGTCATGTTAGATGAACTTAGCAGTGTAATTGGCCCTTTTCAGACTCCTACGTCAAAATCTTTGTGCCTGTGTAAATGGGGAGCTCTAGTATTAAAATACAGAAAAAGACAATGATGAAACAAAATGCTTTTTAACGAAAATATTTAGTTTGGGAAATAACTAAATATACTTTACCAACATTTCTGTTTGACTGCCAATGTGACAGAACTGCCTTGTTTATATATTTTTTGTGACGAACTTCTAGATGATTAGCTAAAGAGACACAGACAGATACGTAATGAACGGATAGGTAAGATGAGCTTACCATAACTACAGAAAACCTCTCAACCCTTTTAAAAACAATAATCATATAAGTTTTTTCTTAAAATAAAATGTTTTGAGAATATATACGTGTCGTAGTTTAAAGGTCAGAGGACAGTGTTTTGTTAAACACCTGGTGGACCGAGGCAGGGACAGGAAGGGTTTCACTCACCACTTAGGGTCACAGGCAAGAAACCGGCACGTGATAATGAGAGAGAGAAGCCACATCTTAGAAAAGGTACTTCTCCCCCACCCTCCCTTTTTCCCAAAGCCCAAAGGCTTTGTTCTGTACCTTCTCCCCCTGGTTGCGCAGGGGGCAGGGAATGGGGGGTGCAGTCAGTCCCCGCTCCTTCCTCCTCAGGGGAGGGCTCCTCACAGTCTGTCCTGGCTACAACGTGGGGTCCCTTCTCACGGGAGAGTCCTTCTCAAACTGCTCCGGAGTGAGTCCTTTGCCACACGGGGCCACAGTCCCCCGACCACTGCTTGGCTCTGGCATGGGCTTCTCCAAAATTCCAATGTGGGGTCCTCCACGGCTGCATCTTCTCATGGGCTGCACCAAGGGACAAACCGTGCGTCACCATGAGTCTTCACCATGCTGCAGGGGAAATTCCAGGGGTGCCTCCTTCCTCTTGTTTCTCTTCTCTGACCGGCGTGTCTGAGTAGAAGTCTCTCTCAAAATTCCGTTTCTCTCTCCACCGCATTTCATCAGCTCGTGAGAGAACTGGCTCTCGGGCGAGCCATGGTGGAGTCTTGGGCTACAGCAGGTCAGGTTCCAGAAGTTGGGCAGGCGGCTGGATGGCCGGGCCTGGCCCTGCCTGGGGCTGCACCAGCCCCCATCTTCTGTGACCCCTCAGAAGCACTGATTGTCTCAGCCCTGGCCTGGGGTGGGTCCAGCCTGAAGCTGGGGAAACCTCCAGCAGTTTCTCACAGGGGCTAGATCAGTGGTACTCCTTCCCCCACCCCCCTTGGAGCTGGGGGTGGAGTGAACTCTCAGCAGTCACTTACAGGAGCCACCGCTGTAGGCCCTCTCTTGCTGACAGAGCAGACTTGGAGCGGGGGCAACCCTTAGCAGTCACTTGCAGGGGCTGCCACTGCAGCCGCTCCCTTGCTACTAGTAGACCTGGAGTCAGGGGAAACCTTTGAACCAGGGGAAACCTTTAGCAGCTACTTAAAGGAGCCACTACTGTGGCTCCTCCCTGCTACCAGACAAACCCCCCACACAAAACCACATCAATACATCTACTAGGTATATGAATATACATATATGCAAATACTATAAATAGAACAAATCTTTTCTCAACCCAGAATCTAAGCTTCAATTTGAAACATCTTCTTTTTAAAGTGTTTCTTCACTTTTCATTTTACTAGCAGCTGAACATCAGTTTGAGGCAGTCACATATCAGGTGCAAAACAGGAAGAAAATAGTTTCAGAAAGACTGGTCTCCAATCCTGCTCCACGCTGAGCTGCTTCCCAGCTCCCTGAAACTGGAAGCAGAGTGCTTGCTGCACAGGATGGCACAGCATTGGGCTCAAGCCTAACATAAAGAGCTTGAACAGTGCTCTGTAGGAAAATCAGGTATTTGACTGACTCATTTTGACAACATGGTGATAAAAAGTTACAAGCAAAGAAGCTTAATTCTTAGACTTAAATAAAAAGTCTTTCAAATGCTTTTTTCTATAAAAAATGAATAGTGGTTTACATATTATGTTGGTGTGCTAAAAATAAATTCTCATTGGCCTCTTTAACCATTTTAAAACATGTAGGTCAAGGCTGGGTGTTTTCAAGGTGATGCTCAGTTTAAGGGTTGTGTTTCAGGAGCTCCAGCCTTGTTTGCCCCTTCAGTGTTCAGCCGCTGTTACATCCTTGACGCATGCTTCCCTTCCCTCTGTCCTCAGGAGGCTGTAATTCCACTGAGAAGGAAATACAGCTCATGTTTTAATATGAAAAATATAAAAGAGCAAGAAGGGGAAGCAGCCATGCAGCACCTTTTAACACTGCCAGATATGCTAGCCCAATTGAAAGGCAACTGCTCTTTTGGAAGATTAAGTTATGTATTTCTGGAAAGAAAGGGATGATTTGTTCTAATTCAGTAAATTTAAAAAGTCAACATGAATGATTTCATCCGTTAAACGCTGCACACAGAGAAACCAAATCCAGTATAGAAGCCTACGTAAGGCTGCTTTTATGAGCAACAATAAAACATTCACAGCTTGTACCCAAGAAAAACTTACAAGCTTTCTGAGGAACAACCTCCCTTTTCTGTGTCTCCCAAGGTGGACTGGGCTAGCAGAATTAAGAGAGTCACTCTGTGGCCGTGCATGATGGATGGTGTCTGGGTTATATGTCTGCTTACAGTTCATTGTACATCGGATGTTATGCTCTTTTAAAAGTCTGCGGTGAAGCAGCAAAGTGGAAAGCTGCCCCTTGTCTTTGTTCTGGCTGCAGACAGGAGCCTCAAGGGGGAAAGTTGGGCTCTTCAAGGAAAGTAAGGGTTCAGGGGATGGGGACTGTCCTGGTTTCAGCTGGGACAGAGGTAACTTTCTTCATAGTAGCTAGAAGGGGCTAAGTTTTGGATTTGTGCTGAGAAGAAGGTTGATCACATACGGAGGTTTAGAGTTGTTGCCTGGGCAATCAAGGACTTTTCAGCTTCTCTGCTGTGCCAGTGTCTGCAGGGGCAGGAGAAGTTGGGAGGGAGCACACCCCCAGTTACTAGGCCAGGATTTGACCTTAGGTTTAGTATTGAGACACAAATTGACCAACGGTTTATTCCATATCATGCACATCGTGCCCAGTGTATAAATGAGGATCTGTCCAAAGGTTGTCTCTTTGTGTCATCCATCTCTTGAGGCTGTCTCACTCTCTCAGATGCTCAGGCTCTTATCTCTCATCTGGGGTTGTGGTTTTGAGACTCTCCCTGCTCCAGGATCTTTAGCCAGGAACGGGCTGAGCCTTGGTCATTGGGTGGTGAGCAGTTGCACTGTGTATCACTCATTTGTTTATTTGTAAATATTACTATTACCATTACCATAATTATTACAATTATTTTAAATGTTATTGTAGTTTAGTTACTAAATTGTTCTTATCTTGACCCCTAAGTCTCTTTTCCTTTTAACTCCTTTAATCCTCTCCCCAGTCCCTGGGAGGGGTGAGGGTGAGAGAGTGGTTGTTGTGGTGTTTTGCTGATAGACAGGGTTCAAAACCATAACAAAGGGAAAGGCTTGCAAAGACGGGAGGAAGACACGGGGGACGTTTTAGTGTGGGCTGTGGAGAGAAAGGAGGTTCACACCACTAAGGAGAACTTAGTAGTGAAGGTGAAGATACAGGAGAAAAGTCTTCTTGGGGACCCAAAAGGAACAGGCTGGGATCTGCTGCATCACAGCTGCTAAAGAGCCTGAAAAAAACCACCTCTTCCACAGGGACAGAAGGGGCAGGGAAAGACCTAATTTATAATCTATGGTATTTCTACTCTGTCTCAGTCTGAGTTTTCTTTACATGAGAGAAAAAAAAAAAGAAGTAATGCATCTAGTTTCTGTTGTAACAAAAACTCTTTCCAGAGCTTACAGAGCCTTCTGACGCTTTTGGGAAAGCACTCAAAGGAGAGTCAAGCCTCAAAATGTGGGTGAATCAATGTCCCAGCACTGTCTAAATTACTTTGCCACTTTTTGCCTTAACACTTCCATCTGCAGAATGGGAATTTAACAGCTGCGTAAGGCTGCTGTAAAGAGAATTAATTGATGTTTGTACAGTGCTTTGCAAGGCTAGCATTTTATTGTTACTTATTTGTTTATCTGTTGACTGATGTTATTCTTTCATCCAACTAATAATACTCTACAAATAGTACATCTCTTCAAAGAGGATGAAATCAGGACATTGAGGGTAAGAACAGACTACTAACATATATTAGCAATGAGAAGACTGTTTCCAGACATTTGCACAAATATATTGAGGGAAAAAAAGAAAACAACACAAAACACAACTCAGTTCTTAAACAAAAAGTCATGTTGACATCTTTTTATTTTCACTGAAACCCCTCTTAATGTAAGAAAAAGTGACAAGGAATTAATGATACAAATTAAAAATTTAAGAATGAACTGAATACTGACCTGAAGCAAAAGTAAATTTACAGTGGTCACGCTTGGTAGGATTCTTATCTTCTAACTATGCTCTCTGCAGTTTCAGTGTCCAGCCTCCATTAGTCACCTATGCCAATGGAAGCAGGTGCTTCGAGGGGCCATTAAACCCATTTCCTTTAGACATACTGTGTTTTGAGAGATCCTTGAGATGGAGCTTTAGATCAAATGGATAAATAGTTCTTAGTGTTTATTAATAAGAGTGCATTTGAGCTGCAAAGAAACTGAACCTGAAGGCAAACTCAAAGGGAAAATGTTGAGAATGCTCTCTGCTTTCATGTGCCTCTCACAGTGTTGTGTTTGAGTGGCCGTGGCAGCGTCCCATGGTCGAGGTCAGGCAGATGGATTGTCCTGCAATCACACAGAAACAGACAGTGCTTGTAAGCAACCTGAATTCAACCCAAATTGCCAACATGTTTAGTAATGCATATAATTGTGTCTCAGGAGCATAGCAGCCAGGCTGCTTCTGGAATCAGCTAGCTGAAGAGCTACAGGAGGAAATACAGTGACAATGTAGGAATTCAATTTCTCACTATTTTTTAGTCTTTTAATTATGCCATTAGTTTTTCTTTAAACCTTCTACAACTTTTAAGATTGTTTTAGATTGTTTTAATTGTTTTTTGTTTGCTTGGTGTTTTTTTTTTTTTTTTTTTCTTCCTTCCTATATGGTTTCTAGAACAGGTCATTGTATTCTAGTGGAGTTTGCAACTGTCCCAAATAGGAAAAATGTTACCTCTCTGTATTTTTCCTGTATTTCATTCTATTAATTCATGGGTTGTACTAATCTTTTACCTATGATAAAACATCCAAGGCTTCCACATAGATGACAGTCAGCTGTACTTCTACAGTTATTGCTTCCCACTAAGGATTCAATAAACATGTAGAAGCTTTATACTTTTTATTGTAGATCTGTGTTCTTTTTGTCCATATTATTTGCTTCTACCTGATTGATCAAGTAATCTAGATCACTTCTCTGTTTTCCGTGCACCTATAAACTTTATCTGCTGCAATTTCTTCCCCCACTCCCAATATTAAATGGTTTTTAATTCAATTACTGGATCTTAATAATTGTAATACATTGAAATCATAACTGTAATATGATTAAATTCTGAGTCAAACTCAGTTAATGCCTTTTTGACTTCCAGTGGTCTTCCTGTACCATTACTATAAGAATTTAGATCCATATCTTTAAAGGCATCCTTACCTTCTGGTAAGAAGGACATACCTTTTATTGATTTCAATGGGAATAAGACTCCTGAATACATGAGTGAATTGTTTACTCAAGATTTAAGTTGGGAAATTTTACAAAGTGAACTATTAATTTTAGATTCAACCTTTTCTGATGGTTTGTGAAAAACACCAGCTGTTTTTTTCCAGAAGAACTACTAGATTGTAAGACACAATGTGAAAAAGGCTGCTGTTACATTGTGGAGATGTTTATTTACATTCTTTCTAATAAATAACATGCCTTCTAATCCTGTGTCTCTCTCAAACTACACTCCTTTGCACTGATGTGGGGTGCTAGAGCCTGTTTCATAACCAACACTCCAGGAGCTCCAGAAGCTGGGTATCAGTTTGTTCCCTCTGAAGCGGATGACAGCTATTTGCAGGTAGTCATTGGCGGTGGGTTCAGACTTTTTATTTTGTTCCCCACTGATTATACAGGCTGAAATCACTGGTGTCACCGTTGTTCTTAAAGTAGACTTCACACACAGTACTTGCACGCCAAAACCAACATTGCTACTTCCTTACTGTTGTGTTGGGGATTCCCACTGAAGTTCCAAACTGTCCTTGTTCAGCAAATATAACTACAAGACCTGACATAAGCACTGCTGTGGATGGTATGGGGGCATGGATGGTATGGGAAACAATGCACATTATAACAATGCAAAAATATAATTCTTCCTAGAAACTTACTGTTCTTTTCCTGGAAAATATAAAAGTGTACCAGAAATTTCTAGGTTTTCACATTTCACTGTATAGGTGATGTATACAGTGAAGATAAAAATGCAGGAAGAAATAAATTATGTTATCATTTTAAATGTATGATTCACTACAAGTAAACATATGTTTCTCTTTCTCCTTTTTTTCTGCACAGTAATGAAGTTTTAGGTAATAAAATGTGTTGCCTGAAGATAAGAAGTATTATCTAAAACACATTTCTGTCAATTAAATTGTCTTCTATTACTTTCATTGAAGCACTAGCGGACTTTTGATTTGACTGATTTTTAAGAATACCGAAGAACACAAGACATTGGAATTGGAATGCACACTGCTAATTTATGATGTTTAACCATAATAGAGATAGCACATAATACTTGGGAAATTGCTTTTTTATTATGAATGAGTTCTTAGCATTTAACTTATGCTTTTTTATAAAGCTGTATCTGCCACAGAACCTTCCATTTTAACTTATAATACTCTTTGTGTTCTTGTTTAGTGTTTTGTCTTAGTAATTAACTATAAAACTTGCAATGAAACAAGGCTGAAGAACTATCCTCCCATACATTCAACGCTCTCTAATGGGCTCATTGAGATAAAACTCAATCCAATACTTAAATGCCAATGAAGTAAAGATGCTTGTGTTTTAAAGGTTATCATGAACTAGTACTTATTTAAATGCACACTGTTGTGAATAAGCATCCTTATAAATGTGCATGTCCTATAATATATTTACCATAAGCCAACCAGCCTACGAAAATTACGCATGTACATTGTGCATGTACATTGACATGACAGAGGAAGGAGTAGTTTTCAGTCTTTGGCTCATTGTGTACTGCTCTGGAGAGTGCATGAAACGTTGCACAGTCTAGAAACTGAAAGTGATAATGTTGGTCAATGGCTGCCTGGCCAAGGGGACTAATCTTTTGAAGCTAGTGGCATTGCTCACTGGGCATGTGTGACTCATATAACTCACTGGGTCAGTTAGTAAAGCCCAGACTCATCTCAATTTCTGGAAGTTAGAAATAAAAGTCACCTCTTCTAACTGTATAAATCTATTAAAAAAAAGTCTACATTCAAGCTAAGGATTGTCATTAAGGGAGAGAAAATCCTATATGATTTCAGTCTTTCTGTATCTACATTAGGAAAAGAGGAATCAAAAGTTCTTATTCTTTCCATTGGCTATAAAAGACATCTAAACAGTCAGCTCAAATAAGGACATCTGCGTTGGAGGTGTCTGCATTTGCTGGGAATCTGCTCTGAACTTGAGACTGAGCTCCTTTTGTAGCAGGCAGGACAATTTGTTTTACACAGCACTTGTTTTAGGATTAATACCAATTGCAGAATCAGAGGAATTACTTTTGGAACTGCCTCTTTTTTGCTGTCTATAGGAGGAGCCTAGATCATTACCTTGGACTGGATACTTTTTAGATGACTATAATTAAATGAAATGAATCTCAGCCTAGGGGACATCTCCTACAGGCCCAAAATACAATGCATATTCCATATTTCTGTTGGTGGCGGCAGGTGGCCCAAAGATCAGAAAGATGCAATCCCTTCCTTGCCCTCATTTTGCCTATTACAGTAAAAAAATGGGCAGAGCAGGGAGGAAGAGAGACGGCAGTAGGCAGGGGAATTAGCACTAAAGATATAAAATTGCTCAGGTCTACTGTGACCACCCTCAGTTGCAGTACAATTGCAGCCTGAGGACTGCAACAAAAGCTGTGAATAGTTGCTCTGTCTCTGTGGTAGCAGATGGTGGGGATTATGGTTCTTTCAAGTGCTGATAGCTTCCCTTGAGCAACACTTTTTTTTTTTTTTTTTTTTAATTTTACAGAAGGCAGACATTTATTTTAAGTGTGAAAAAACGTAACCTCCCTTTCAACTTCGAAGAAAAGTGGCAGTGGGGTCACCTCGTTATCTTGTATGAATATAACTGGAGGTGATATTTGCTATATGTATAAAACAAGTAGATGCTTGTTCATATATTCCTTCTCCCTTCTGCTCTCCCTCATGATTTTCCTTGTGCTTTAAAAATAAAGATAAAACCTTAAGTTCTCATTTGTTACTCAAACTCTCACCATAGATACCAGAAAAAAGGTGAAACTGAATTTATTTTAGAAGTGATATTACAATGTCATTCTTTACAAATTCTTGCTGGTATGTATATAAAAAGGAAGATTTTTTTTTTAACCTTATAAAACCAGTATTTTGCATACTTAGATTTTATGCATGTCCAAACAAACAAACATCTTAAAGATGTCTAGTTTTCAGAAGACGGAGGCCTCTCTGCTTTCCATTGGAAAATTTGACTGCTTAAGGAGTCTCAGTTTAGGCCCCTTAGGGCTTCTCTATTTGTATAAAGAAAAATCAAAACAGTGTAACTCACTAGGAAAATTGGGAATGTCTAGAGAAAATGTTAATATTAGAGATTCAACTAATCTAAAATGTTATCAGCCCACAGGATGTGACAGCTTCTGTAAGCTGGGAGTCTTTCCTTTTATCTTTGTGAAGCCAACACTTTGAAGGCAGTTGTTAATATTTCCTAATCAAGATATTGCAAGAACACTGTTTCAGGAGTGAGTATAAATTAAAAGTTGGCCAAAAAAAAAGATTTAAAAAAAACTTTTTGCAAGCTTAGATTGTAGACATCTATTAAAAATCATCACTCAGGATATCAAAGTTTATACTTATTTTTTCAGAATTCATTAACTGAAGAGTAATAACATTGAATTTAAAAAAAAATAACACAGAAAGCAACATCAATGAATAAAATGGAAGGCAAAAAATAAACTTTTTTTTCCCTTTGCAGCTGACTGAGTTATATAACAGATGACACTCAACATTATTTAACTTCCACATGTTCAGGCAGACTCCTCCCTACACCAACAGGGCTGAGATTAGAGTCAAGTCACTCACTGTGGTCACATTTGCTTCCTCTTTCTACCCCTCACTCTCTAATTCCTTCCTTTTTTTGCCCTGAAATCTTGAAACAATTTTTTTGCTGAGGCACAGTCCTGAAAGATGAAGGTCTTACGATCATTGACGACTCCTTTTAGCTGGAAATAAAATAACACGCTTGATTCCTTCCACTGCAAACCCTGTGCTTCTAAAGATAGTAGGAGCTCGGGAGTAGCTACAAGGCTGAAGGGAGTGAGAGAGGCTGATGCATCCAAGGTTCTGGTGACCTCAAACTCTTCCTCTCTGTTGGCTTTCAGTTCATCCATAGCGGCTCAGAGGCAGGGAGCTGAAATCTTCCATAAACATGAAAATCCCACAGAACTGTAGATGTTGTAACATTCAAGCTTCTGTCTCTCCTTCAACCCATGGAGAACTATGAGTCTAGAAATCTGCAGGATAGATAGAAAGCTTGGGATCATGGCTTTCCATGAGAAATTGTGGGAGAGGGATATTTTCACAGCAAGCTATTAAACCAAAAATTTCTGGGGAAAAATTACCACCTTGAGTCATCAGGGAAAAAGGCAACGGGGGACGTACTGGAGGCAGTTTGGGAAATAGCTGTGATTTTAAAGGCTAATTCTATTGAATTGGATTAAACTGCCTCTGGAACAACTTTGGAACTGCAGGCTAGGGGTTTGCAGACGAGGCTGGCTGAAAGCATTTGCTATGAGGGACACTCAGAAAACTGTCCCATGGCCTGAAGGTTAATGGGACACTACCATAAGTAGCAGCTCTTGAGACAAGGGGAGAAGACAATGTTTGATTACAAGCAAGTAATAATGCAACAACGTTCTTCTAGTCTTTAACATTTTCAGCATTTTTAGCTAGTATATCTTTTGGGAAATGATTCATTCAAGCAGGACACCTCAGAGCTTTCTCACCCTGCTACTGCAGAGGTTGGACCCAAGAAAAGCTTGTGTCATTCTCACCTCCAGGACTAGTGAAGCCAATTTACTGAACGATTATGGAGCCACTTTTTGCACAACATTTAGAAGACTTCTTGAGACCTTCTTAGAAATGCCTTCTTGATGCTCAACAGAGTTTAGCACACTTTTGCCATAACATCTTGACTTCTACAATGTGTCTGAATGTGTATATGAAGTAAAGATAGACATTTTCACTGTTAAATTAGCTGTACCAAAAATTATGGTGAACACATTCGAGCATGCTTCATGAAGGCCAGACATGTTTCTATCACCCTTTCTTTTTGTACTTATAACAGTTCCTATTTCCTTCCGAAATTTCAAACACTCAAAGAATCTAAAAACTACTTTCCTACCCATTACTTCAGGTACAGAATAAGGAGCATGCACTGGCTTAACCTGCTTAACCATTCTGCTACGCTCTTTATCACTCCTTCCCTCTGTATTACTCTGTTTCCTCTTGGTCCTTTGAGCTACTTTTAACTAATTACATCGAATTCAGAAGCAATCATATAGTTTAGTGAAAATGCAATTATAGAGTAATCTCATTGTACTTGTGCTATTTTATTCTGAATTTAACAAGTTTCCATGCATCCTTTGGGTGATCATGCTATATGTGATCACGGCACTTTTCTCTCAAAGTTTCTACAGTTCACAACAGACTCTAAATCTTAATTACAAAAATAATCATGCTCATATAGCTTTGGGAAATATCCTTTCTAACTGTGAAAAGTGTAGTTTTAAAAGTATTGATTAGATTATAGCCCAAAGCCATATATATCGCTTAAACTTTCCAGTACGTATCTAGGTAGGATCTGAAACAACAGTCATCACTGTAAACTCTGGATGTCAATCTTACCTCAGTGTGTGTACCTGTCCAGCTGTGTAGATGTCTACATCTGAACTGTATGGTCCAGTGTGCATATGAACCTTTTATAGTCATAGAGAGAACAGGCACTTAAGTTATGTTTCATCTGACCTATTGTGGATGTCTACCTCAGGATGAGATGAATCAGATTCTTTAAGTGCCCATTTCTCTCCCTGATCTCTAAGAGTCAAAAACAGTCCACCTAGTTCAGGTATAGACAATTACTTTGTAGACATTTAAAATTAGGCGAGTTGAAACCTGCCTGAGGTGCCTAAAAAAGCATGAACAAATTTTTCTTTACAGACTCTCTTCTTCAAGAGAAAATTGATATCTCTGGCACAGAATAATATCAGATTTCATACATGGAGAACACAGATACAAAGAATGAAAGGTTCAGTTCCAGAGCTACTGAAGTTCTGATACTCTAGTTTCTGTAAAGGAAAATCACACAGGTAAGTGCTTCACAGATATCTATGGGATATCTAAGATCTGAATGCTGAGACACAGCCTAACAACTAAACTAAAGCTTTTCCTTGACCTCTACAACTCAGTACCTTTTAGCAATACGATACATGTGAGGTACAATGTGATGATCAGCAGGTAATGAGCAGGAAAATAAAACTATGTAAGTGTTAACATTATGGATGTACATAAAAAATAGTTTAAACTTTTCCATATATAACATTAAAAACAGTTGTCATTGAGGAATGTGATATTGAAATGGCTTGACGAAAAAGTTGTCTCGGTAGCTAGTGATAATCAAAAAGTAAATTCTAAAAGTAATTAGTAATTATTAAGAAAATAATTGAAAAAGACATAAAAGACTCAAATCCCACCAAGGAATATAGTGGAGTCATCCTTCATACAACATGCAGTTAAGGGTTTCACTATGCATACTTGATTGATAAAGCTTGAAATGGGCGACAAATTTTGATTGGATACCTCAGGCACACAGTATTGTTTCTTCGATGGAAAAAGCAAAAAGGATGAAGTTTGCCATGTGAAAATACATGATGTTACCTGGAAAATTAATTTGCATGTCAATGTAAGTTAAAAATTCTTGCTAGTCTTCTCTTGATCTTTCCTAGAACATCAAGAGAAAAATGGTGAAAATAGTAATTAATACTAGCACACACTGTTCAGTGTTGCCTTTAACCAACGTTCTGAAAAAGTTTTTCTTGTCATCTGCTTGTGTATTAATACTGGATGTAATTTTTTAAGTATTGCAAGACTAAGTTAAGGGGCTTTTGATTTTGGATTATTCTAAGAATTTTAGAAGTAAGTTTATACAGCATTACTGGATTCATTTGTCATTTGCCACCTGACACTTGGGAGAATCCAGCTAGCCATTTGTATTAATTTCTCTTATTTTATCTGTCTTTTCTTATCCTTGCCAGTATATAGGGCATTCTTGCAAAGACAATTATGTTAATATTGTTCCTTCTCCAGCTCCAAAGGACTATTTTGTCTTATGGTGCCATTTTAGTATGTTGAGAAAATCTTGCACTGGATCACAAGGATCTTCTATGTAGCTTTTACCGTCAACCACAGCTGGAGCTTACTGCACTGCTATTTGGAGACATTGTGAAGGTGCAGGATGGAAACTGAAATATGTGCTAGAACATACGTGGAGCCAACTGTGAACTAAAATGATGAGGTACAGCAGTGGTGCATTTCCTCACCTCAGTCAGCACAGAGCTCCCGTGGCCAGGGTGTGCAAAACACACAAGCACTGTGGAGTGTACCCACTGTTACCCATGTCACAGCACACACCTTGTCAAAGGAATATCATAACACTGGATCTTTTTACTTTTAAAAATTGTTCAGAGTTAAAACTCATGATTTTGATACCATTACATTTTATGCAGTAGCCATATAATTTCATAATTTCTTACTTAGATAATAATGGTTGGTAATTCTGCATATAGCTGTAAAAATAAAATTAAATAACACCTAATCCACAAATTGGATGAATGATAATGACATTTTGATATTACAAAACATCATAACACAGGAAAAAACTTAGGTATTTGTCCAGATTTATGTAGAAGTTTACAATCTATTAAAAAGATACAAATATGTGAGTGCATTAGAAAGATCACAATAAAAAGGACATCAGTATCTAAATTTAGTAGAGAGCCTATAATGAACAGGAAATAAAGATAGGCTTAAATTTAAGTGTGAGTTTAAGTGTTTTGCTGAACTAGAGTTTTAGTTATTAATTTTGAGGAAACTCATGATTGTCTGCATAGGTCTACTCTAGTAACTCAGTATTAAAAAACATTAGTAGTTCATTGAATCATAGAATTGTATCAGTTGGAAGGGACCTTTAAAGGTTGTCTAGTCCAACCCCCCTGCAATGAGCAGGGATATCTTAAACTAGACCAGGTTTCTCAGAGTCCTGTTCAACCTGGCCTTGAATATTTCCAGGGATGGGGCATCTGTCATCTCTCTGGGTAACCTGTTCCAGTGTTTCACCACTCTCATTGTAAACAATTTCTTCCTTGTGTATAGTCAGTGTAAAGCCATTACGCCATTGTTACAGTCTTCTGGACTATTTTTTTTTCGAAAATGACCTTTTCACTAGCAGAATGGCAAGCTAATGGATGGCATTTTCAGATATGCTGATGAAAGACACAGGAATGGAAAGTCAGCAGAGAGTTCATAGGATCCTAGAACATAGGATGGGAGGAATGTCAGGAGGTCTGTGTTTCAACCATGCTCCTTCATATCAAAGCCATCTATAAGATTTGACCAGGTGGCTCAGGACCCTGCTGGCTGGGTCTTGAGAAGGTCCAAGGACACCTGTTCCAGTGCCTGACTGTCCTCATTTTTCTGTATTTGTTCTGAACCTCTCTTTCTCTTGCACCTATAATCTCATTGTGATGGGTTAGCCCTTGGCTGGGGGCCAAACCACACACCCACTCACCCAATTCCCCCAGCCCCCCCACCCAAGGATAGGGGAGAGAATTAAAGGGGTAAAGGGAAAAAAGGACTTGTGGGCTGAGATAAGAACAATTTAATAACTAAACTACTATAATATTGAAAATAATAGTGTATACAAATATACAAATGAGTGATACACAGTGATACCGCCCCCCTCCCACCCGATGACCAAGACTCAGCCTGTTCCCGGCTAAGGATCCCAAAGCAGGAAGAGTCCAAAAACTGCACTCACGGAACGGAGATAACAATCCAAGCATTCCAGACTGAGAGTTGACTGAGGTGAGGTGGGGGGAAGGCCTTAGGAGAGTGAGATGACCTGGAGCAAAAGAGATCCAGAACCAAAAAGGGACGATCTTCCAGGGGGTCCTCACCTATGTACTGGGCATGACGTGTATGGCATGGAATAGATTATTGGCCACGTTGGGTCTCAGTCACGAACCTAAGATCAAATCCTGGAGTAGTAACTGGGGCTGTGCTCCCTCCCAGCTTCTCGAGTTTGCAGACAGCCAGAGAAGCTGAAAGACCTTGGCAGCCACATAAACATCACTTTTTATCAGCTTTCTTCTGAGCACAAATCCAAAACACAGCCTCTTGCTAGCTGTTATGAAGAAAGTTAACTCTGTCTCAGCTTAACCCAGGACACTCATGTCCTCCCATGAGGCTCCACTTTTAAGAGCCTGCATTTGTCTTCTTGATGACCTCCTTGTAGGTGTGGGCAGGATGCCGTTAGGTCCTCCAGAAGCTGTATTTTCTCCAGGCCAGTCAAGCCCAGGTCACCCACCATCTTGTGAAGAGCAATTATTCCAGTTCCTGTTCCACCCCCTGCTTCACTTGTTGGTGGCCCATCACTGAATTCATGCCCATTTACCAATGCTTTTCTTTCTTGGTTGTCCCAAAACTACATGCAGCACTGTAGCTGTGGGCTAAGGATTGTTGATTAGAGAGGAAAAATCAGTACTCAAACTCCTGGCTCTGGTCCTGCATCAGCAACCCAGAACACTGTTGCTCTTTGCTGCTAAAGGATGCTGGTGGCTCATATTCAGCTATTTGCCCACCAAGGACCTCCAAGTCCTTTTTGGTAGAGCCGCTCCCCAGCTGTGCAGTGATAACTCACATAAAGTGCAGAATTTTGTATTTTTCCCCTGTTGAAATTCATGAAGTTCCTGTTGGTCCTGTCCTCCAACCTGCCTAGATCTCCCCGAGTGGCAGCCTTGCCCTTGAGCACGGCGACTGATCGCCACTTTGATGAAAAAGCTCATAGAAACGGTACTTTATGTTTGTCAAATTGATTTTTTCAGTACAGCTTTCGTCAAAAATAGAAATAGGTAAATATAGTGTTACTTATTATTTTCTGTAATAAAAGTTATTTGACATCTTTGCACAAAAAGCAGCACTTTCTTACCTGAGTAAAGAGCCCTTAGGCAAAATGTTGTGGTATCCCTGGTTTGAGAAGGTTTGCAGCCGGGTTAAAGCCCTGTCTCAGCTCACTAGCTGAACCTGGCTTGACTACTGCTCAGTGTAACTCAAGAAATATGTCTTTAACCGCACCAGAAAAGAAAAAGGTTTCATGAAAAAATACTTTGCTCCTCTTCTGCAGCCAGTGCTGAAGCGAACAGTGAATAAAAGAGAGAAGAAAACAAAGCATCACAAAGGAAAAATCAGCTCTTCTTATGTCTTCATCATAGCTGACTAAAGTTGGATTTCAAAGTACTTCTCAAGCTGTTTGGATACACATCAACTTGTAAGGGTAAAGGGAAGAAAAAAGGAAAGGAAAGAAACTCACCAGCTTTTCAGCCCTGAGCGCCAATGAATTATATTTTTCCCCATGTCTCTTTGCGAGTCTGCTCTCTCTTTTTTGTACAGTTTTATTTATGTGGCAAAGTATTAACTCAGCAGTAAGCTAACAGCCACATGGAGTTATGAGAGGACACATTTGACTTTTCTGCTGAAACACAATATTCTTTATGAAACAATAGACTGCGCAGAAGAAATAATGATTCCTGGGAGACCGAATGTCTCAGGGGGGCTGGGAGGTGCAATGGGGCTTTCAATTTCTACCTCAGCACTTTGCATGTCAACCAGATTAGTAATGACCTGAAACTCTGCTCTCACACCTCGGTGATTCCTCATGCTTTGCCATTTGTAAGGGAACATTTGGAATGGACTGCTGCTTCTCGTTTAGGGAACAGAAAGGAAACCAAATGATTTCCCCTCTTCTTCTGCTGTAGTAAAAGTAGAGACTTTGCTTCCACTTTAGTTTAAACCCTCAAGTCCTTGAGGAGAATCTCTGAATGCTCTCATAAGGCCATTTGGGCTGTTCTCCCTGCAGGATCATGTCGAAGCCATCATCAGATGCTTCACTTGCCAGTCACATAATTCCCCCTTGGATGTTAGACCAGCATTCAAAAGCAAGCCTAAGGTAATTGAGGAAAGCTATTAGCATAGTCAAAATAGGCCTGTTACTGTCAGAATACAAGGTTTGCTATTGGCAGAGCTGGCAGAAGTGATAACTCCCGAATCCTCCAAAGAGGTTTTGGCAAGATTCATGTATAGACTTAACAACAACTGAACCCTTCAAAACCTTTCGCCTGTCTGGACTGTTCATGTGAATGATGGCTTGTGATAGTTTGAGCTGTATTATAGAGGATACAGAGAGCAGTGTTTTTAAAAAAAAAATGTTGAGAGGCAGTATCTGTAACCTGTGTGCAACCTTGCTGTCAGGAGGCCAGTTTACCAGCTGTAGTACAGGCTTTTAGGCTCGGTCTTGTTATATTTAGCTTCAACAGGAGCTTAAATTTAGTTATCCAGTGAGGAAACGTGGTCTAGGTTCCTTTTGTAACTCATAGAGATATTCCAGAATATGTATCTTAATCTAAAATAAGTATTTGTGATGGCCTTGGAAAGCAGTTATCCCTTTCCATTTCCTAAAAAAGAGTACAGACAATTGTCACAGACAAGACAGAAAACTTCTACATAGTTCATATGTAATAAGATGAAACTCATCCATAGGTCCTCAAAACTTGCATCGTGGCCATGGGTTCCCTTCTGCCTTACAGGACCATTTTAAGGAAATTCAAGGCAAACTGGTACTCCACAGACAACACTACCTAGTCTCATTTTGCATCTATATAATAGATGGAAAATCCATTAGAAAAATGAAATTCCTAATGGAAAAAAATGTTTGATGGTTTGTGAAGCAGGGTGGAATAAATGCAGGGAAGGATCCTGGACCCCAAGATACTTTTTAACACCCTTGAATATCCAGAACTCAATGCTACATCATGGATTTTCTCAGTGTAAATTGTGACTCCCAGTTACACACCTTTCTGCACAGCAGAGAACAACATACCAGTGCTGTTGCCCCAAGACCTGTATGCTTAAGTCATGCAATATGCAGCTGTATTTTGGTTAAGTAGTCTAAGCCCTGTTGACTGTCTCTTGAGTTTCCCAGCCTTTTGGGAACAAAACAATACCAGTGGTAGGAGGTGGGAATGTAAAATAATCCCCACAGTAATCAACAGCCTGGGGCTGTTGCTAAGTAGGTTTAATTCCACTGTGCTATGGGAAAATCACAGGCTTTCTAAAGGTAAAGCTGCCCCACAAAACCGTGTATTATTTAAGTCTTACTAAGCAAATAACCAATTTTCTAGTGGACTCTTCAAGATTTTTCTAAATGTCTCAGCAACCTTTACACTTACAGTTTTTCTTTTCATCCCATCCACTTATTTCTCTAGCCTTGGTATAAATTTATCTTAGTAGAAAAGTTGCCTGGTAGCAACAGAGGATCCATTGAATAAAAGGATTTTCAAATAAGGGAGGAGGAGAGTTGAAAAGATTTTATGCTCTTCCCATCTCTTAGAACCTTTTACTGTGACTCCTCTCAGAGAGGGCCACACTTCAGCCTGGTGATGAAATGTCTCCTTAGCATCCAGACAATGTCTTCTGTTTGATAAACACTCGGGGACCTGGGTAGAGAACAACTTAAAGCAAGCATGGCAGAAGTGGCAGCAGGCAGACTCAATTTCTCCAGGAGTGCTTGAATGCCTGGCTATAACTGAGCTAAATATTATGAGCTACAGAGTCCTGATGTGTATATTGACTTGTTTTCCTTTGTGCCAAGAACTTTCATGATGTCTTTATCATCAGCTCTTGAAGAACAAGGCAACACTTGTTTGAACTCAATCTGTGGCTTTGAATTTGTCAGGTACAAGAGGACAATTGTGCAATGCCATTCTTCATTTTTGAAGTGACAGTAGGTATGTTCGAGCTGTTTGTGTGATCTGGATCGGAACCAAGAGCTTTGTGATTTTCTGTCTAAAGTTGTGACTACATTCAGAGAAATACAAGTGTGTTGCAAAGCTATTTAAAGTGATTAACAGTACCCACAAGTAAGTGATAGAAGTCATTACTTCCAGGACTGCTATCTGCTCCTGAGGTAATAGCTGCAGGAGCAGACCACTGACTGAGTTGAAAAGCCAGTAGATTCTGTGTTTGCTCTGGCAGGAAGGCAGAAGGAGCAAAATCCCTCACTGTCTCCTTGGTCCTTGGTTTTCTACCGGTATAAAGTATCATTTTCAGCACGATCACAGAGTGCTCCTCCCTGAGAGTGTCCCACATCCTATTGTGGTCTTTTTGATGTGGGAGAGAAAAACTCTTCACCCTTTAGTCTGACAACCTAAATCTTCCCCTTTTTGGTTATTTATCTTTGCTGGGGATACAGGTCTCATTGTTGCCACTGTTTTCTTCCTCATTGAGCTTCAAATGTGCTCTTTTTTGGTACTTTTCCTCAAAAGGGAGTTATGCAGCCTGTATGCCAGCTGGATGGAAAAGCCTGTACACTCCATACACTAATAAAGAGAAACAGAGATCCAACCTAGATGGTTTGAATAGTCCTTTAGCAGTTCTTGTGTTCCTGAGGCAATCAACGGATATAGATACTTGACATAGGAAGACTGCATAATCCTATGGCTGTCTATCTCTCTTCATAGACCATCCTGAGAAATAAGATGCTTGTCTTGGAAAGGGCAGACTGTTGTCTTCAGGACTGTGCACCTACAATTCCACCACCAGCATAAGGTGGATAATTCAGCATAAGGCAGATAACAGTACAAACATTAGATCTTGCTCTATGTCATATCCTACAGCCCTAGGTTTTGAGGCTGAAGGGACAGCTATGAGCTTCATTCCAAACCAACAGGAATGTTGTCGTAATAATCCATAATTCCACAGATTGAATGGTGGTAGCTTGTCCCTTTCATAAAGCTGTAATTTAATTCTTTCCTGTAAAAAAGAAGGCACTGTAGATTTTCAACATTTAAGATTTCCCTGCCTCTCCCAATTTGTCTTGTCATCATTAAATCTTATCTCTACTTCTTTGTTTCCACCATTCTTTTTAAAGAATCATAATTGGTATCATTATCCTTGCTATGAGAATAATTAACTATAGCTTTTTGACACATTAAATGGGGAACATTACATTTTGAACAGCAGGCGCTGAAACACTAAACAATACTGCTTTGAATAGGACCATAGAGAAGAGGCTCAGGTGAAACAATTGCTAATTTTAGCAACCTGAACTTTATACCTTTATGGAAGAAAATTAATCTCACAGTAGTTTTTGGCCATGAAGTAAACAAAGCACTTTGGCCTCTTTTTAACATAGAACTTTGAAATTTTCAGTGATGGAAGATAGTTGCACAGTGAATCATCCCTTGATGTGTCCAAAAGAGCCTTGCTCTTACAATAAAAAGAAAGTGTTCGATTCCTCTCCTGTGTTGGTGGATAAGCCAAATATTGTCTAATGCAAATAGCATCATCCAGCAACACTTGGATTTCAGATATGAAATCTCTCAATAGAGAATTGGGTGATGTCACATCTCAAAAAATAAAGTTGATTGAATTTTAAGTGCTCTAGCATTGAAAATTCTGTTCCATCTTTAACAAAACTAGTTGTAGGAAACAGATACACACAGGTGATTGTATGATATTTGGGAGGTGTCAGACTAACCTTGGTAGCAGACAAAACATCCTTCCTCTACTGAATGCAATAGGGAATTTACGTTACCTTTGATGAGACTATTTAGAGACAGTCAATTGTTCACCTTTGTGAGGTATTTTAGTTTTTCAGAAATGCAACCAGAAAACCTGTAGGCCTAAGAAGCTTGCTTGGCATAAGTGGATTACAGCCACGAACTGGTCTAGTAATCATCCTGTTAATAGCGTGACTGTGATGAGCCTTTTTTCTTAGTTAAATGGGAGAATGAAGATGTGATAATTCTATTAAAATAGGAGATTTTAATTGTTTGCTAGGACTGACTTTGGTCAGCAGTGAACTGCAATATTATTATAACAACTCTTTCAGTATTCAACAGTAGCAAGTAAACAATGATGTAAGTTTGATGGAACTAATTGCTGTAACTAATAAAATAAACACCTTAATGCATTGGAAAATAATATTAAGAAATTCTTTAAAAAACAGCATGTAAAGTAAATAAAAAATGGCTTAACTAATAGAGTTATTACCTTTGCAGCTTTTCAGAGGTTGTTGTTTCTGCCAGGCAATGTTAGGCTAAACGAGATTAAAAATTATTTGGATTTCAGCAACAAAAACCACCGACTTTGTTTCTACTTAAAGGAGTCTCAGACTTCTATACTGACCTCAGGACGATTCATCTGAAGCAAACCCAGGAAATCTAAGAGGTATTATTCAGACCCTTATCTGAACTGAGAGCTAATATGGGCTTAAATAAAAATATTGGGATTTAAATTCCTCGAACACCCTTGAAACAGATTCAGTCATGAGTTAGCACTTAAAAAATGGATTAACTTCTCACCATCCTGGTTTCTTTGGTTATGCATAGTGGTACCTCAGAAGTCCAGGTAGGAAACATCTCCTCAGGGAGCAGGAATCTCAGGACAACAACCCTCCTTTTTCCACCTGAATATTTAGCAGAAAAGAAATCCAGCTTCTTGCCCTCCCTACACTAAGCACATAATTAATAAAAGAAGAGATAGGAAATGACAGTCAGTTTGAAGCACATTATAGGACTGAGAAATATATGATCAGTTTCTGGAATTGCTGCATCTGTTGCTCTGCAAACTTGAGCAGTTTATTTGATTCTCTGTGTCTTAATGACTGTAAGTGTAACTGAGGGTAAATCTTGTTTTAGTCCCAAGTAAGATTACATATCCCCAAAGCAAGGCTTCCATTCTTCGCTCATTGTAGCTAATTGTATTGCAAATTCTGTAGTGCAAGGATTAATTATTATTATGTGCTTTTTTTCTGGCACATTGGGCCATAACTGTGCTACCACAGTATAAACAAAGTACAGCAAAATTGCAGGTACTTTAGATCCCCAGGAGAAGACTAAAAAATTAGCAAGTGCTCTCGTTCTTAATTCCAGTTCATTCTCTATTCTGTGCTGCCAGAATATTTGGTACTTCCATAACCCTCTTCCATTTTGCTTAAATTATGTAATTGTTAATTATCTCAGACATTTTGTGGCTGTTGATTATTTGTCCACAAAGAAATGTGCAGTTTACACATGGCTACGTGCCCGGTTGATTGTCCCTCTAAACTAGATATTACCGGAACCAGTGTGGTATCATTAAGAGGACAACCTCTGTTTCAGAATACAAGTGAAATTGCGTTGTCTTTCTCTTTCTTTGGAAGGTGTGTTCAGGGTCCTCCTCTGTTAGAGATGCTTTTCAACTTCGGTCACTATTTTGACATTTTGATGCATCACTGGGGAATGCTGAAATAGTTGGTTTGACACTGGTGTCACAACCTTCCATCTTTGTGTGAAAGCATCTATTACTGTATTTCCACATCTAACCACCATCTAGACACTCATGACATACCACAATAGTCATGTCAGCCCAAGTGAAGGAGAGAAAAGGAAAATCTTCACAGCTCACTGGCAAATCACCTTGACTCTGTTAGAGCAGGACATGAGTGCTGATATTTCAGAGTCCCTTGGAATAAAGCAATTCTCCATGCTAAAGGACAGGGGCAAATGACCTGAAAAAATAAGTGAGGTTTCTTGGATATATGGGAAAGAAGAATTACAGTAAGAATGGCTATACACTGGAACAGGTTGGATGGATTTATGGAATCTCCGTAGTTGGAAATTTTCATAACTTATCTGGAAAATTATCAAGTGTCTAAATTAACTCTCCATCATACAAGGGGTTAGACTAGATGAACTACAGAGGTCCACTCTGCCTAAAATATTTAGTGTTTCCAGGATTGGTTCTACCTGTTCCTCTCATTGAGTACAGAGGGCACTTCCATGACTAGCTTTGACTGCATGTTTAACTTTTAGATGATTAGGTTAGATGAAATAAAGCCCAAGCTAAGGCTGAAGGAACTTGGAGGGATGTAAGGGAAGTGTGCAAACTAACACTAGAAAGCAGATACAGTTCAACTATGGCATCAGGAACCTGTGTCCTCATGCGTGCCAGAGGCCACCAGGAAAGCCAAAATTCAGACAAGTTCTTTAGAAATTATGTGTTCAGAACACACATTGTGATGTCAGGCACCAATACCAATGCAATTAAATAACAGGAAAAAAGGGTGATGAAAAAGTACTGCCCACAGTAGCATAAGGCTTATATCAAACCCAACTTCATATCAAACCCAACTTCTAAATATCCATAGGCAGGTAAGATGCATCCAATCCTCTTGGCAGAATTGAGTCTTCCTGGTGAAAAAAAGTCATTTATTCCCTTTTTAAGAAATGTATGTTTCTTTGAAGTCAGTTCAGTTTGGTTTCTCCCTATAAAATCAGCAGAGAGATAAAACCATCTCAACAGCACAGCACAGTCCATTTAACATCTGTCTCTCCTTCTGGATATGCTTCTTTCTACCCATTTGCCACATGGGGAAATTAAGACAGCCATGCTTCTAATTTAATTCCCTCAGGTACATAAAGGAAGATGTAGCAAAGGCCACTCACTGTCCTCATTAAGAACTGGTGCAGAGCAGCTACTTCAGTACAACTTCATGTCTTTACTTAGTGAGCATTGATTTCTCCATGTAGGCTCCTCCTGACCTCTATGTGTTTCAACGGTATGTGGATGCTGTGTATTATCCTGAACAGAAAATCATTACATTAACAAGATGACATGTAAAGAAAGTAGTCAAAAAGATGGCATACAGTTGTTATTTTACAACAAGAAATTGATTCTTCGTTTTTAAAAATAGTCTTCTAAAAAAATATTATTTTTTTTTCTTCTTAGTTATTTACAGGTTTTTGTTGGAATGTTATACATCCAGCAATGTTTCTATGGTTTCCTTCCTGGTAGTTTTTTGGAAAATATTTTGAAAATTTAGCAGGCATGCAGTATTTTTTTTTATATTGTGCATGCTAACTATCAGGTTTTTACTGGCATGGCTAAGAAAATCTCAGTAGCAAAGACAGAAAAGCTACTGTTCAGAATTTTGCCTTCTCTCATAGAAGCAAAAAGCATATACATACTACACATCGCTCAGTTTGTAAGCTCAGACTGGATAATCACAGGCATACATTTAAGGCGAGAGCTTAGCCCTCTCCTCCTCTACTACTGCAACTTGCTGTCACTCGTTATGTCACTGATAAAATGATTTGACAAGGTCCTTGGGCCAAGAACTATTTATTTGTTCTGCAGAATTCTCAACTAACTAAGGTAGTTAAATCGAACCACAGTGTTGGTGGGGGAGTGGGCGGCTCTGATAGAGCCATTGTGCTGTCAGAGGCAGTTTGCAAATCCATAACCATACTTACATTTGGCATAACACCCTGGAGAATTTTGCTGTGCTGCATTTCAGAAGGAGGTGAGGTATATTCATGATATTGAACACTATTATGTATATTAGTGCTTTCTGGCTCTTAAAAATCCCCCTTGATTTAGGATGTTACTATGCTTTAAGCTGTGGTGGCTGGTGTTTTAATCAGCTAACCTCCACTTAAGGTGTAGACAGCAAAAGAAGAGCCTGATTGTAACACATACACACATATCTGTTCTAGTTTTACTTCAGATTACCTTGCTAAAAATATAAATGCACATGTAGTATTATCCTCTTCCTCAGCAGACTAAAGACCCAGAGACTCCTGGTGTAGTTCAAGCCTATGCTGAAACCCAGGCAGATGCATTTGCTCTGCTGCTGTTATCCAATTAGCTAACAATTAAACAATTGGTTAATTATCTGATTAACCAACCATAGCTGACTCTTTGTACTGCAGTTTTTCCTTCATTTTACTGCATGCAGAACAGACATGGCTTATTGCTTTTAGATCTGGTTGCAATCTATCGTTAATGGATTATCTTTATTGCTGATTTTGTTTGCATTCAGTGCTGAACAATTTTTAAAACTTAGCAAATTTTGGTTAATTTATTGTGAGATTATGCCTATTTTCCCAGGCCAGAGTAGTGCTTACCCTTGCCTATTTCATCTAAATGTGAATCCAAGCAGGTATCAGTCCATTAATAGGAAAAATTTGGATTCCTACCCCTCAGAAGATAACTGGCATTGGGAATTTTCTTTCCCTTGTTCTTCTGGCATAGCCTGTCTTACTGGAATTCACAAGAAAATGAGGTTCCTTGTTTTCTAATTCAATATGATTGGCACTGAATGCTCAGCTGTAGTGATTTGGGTTCAGATACATGGAGTTGCAATTATAGCCGTTTTAGGAGTTAAAATATTGCTCTTCTGTGTGTTGGTGTGCATGCTAGTACTTGATTTCAAGAATCTGTTAATGTGGAAGACTTCAAAATGATACAGTCAATTGCAGAGGTAACCACTGGTGTCTTCAGTTTCCTAATTCTACATTTATTTCTGAATAGTGTGCAATTATAAAGGAAGACACCAATACTTTCCTTTCAGTTGTAGTACTGTATGTTGTTTAAAACAGTTGTCAATATTGAAAAGAAATGGTTCATACATTCCTCGCTGTGTATTTCAATACCTACTCACCATTAAATTCCTACTGGTCAAATTTTCCTTTGGTGTATTGGCCAAAGCATTTGTCAGACTGACAGATATAGATATAATTTATAGATTGCAAAGTAAGAAAACAGGGAACATGCACAAATGTAGATCTCTATAGTAAGAGTCAAGAATATGAACCAATGAATGGATGCACTTTGATATATTCCTGCAAAGTTCTGGTGTCCTCTTTGCCACAGTTATTCGACGAAGGTTTTTATCTTTTTAAACTAATATTCCTCATTGACTGTGAAACCAACAGAAGCTTGGGAAAGGAAGGGAAAGTGATAAATAGCATCTGTTTTACTGAACAACTTGCTGAAATCGAGCTTCCTCTAATGTATAGAAGAACGAACTGGTAATTTATCCAGCAATAACAACAAAAAATATTTAAAGATGGTTAATTTTATAAGTCTGTATCACTAACACAGGTTCTCAAGGGAGAAAGGCTTCATATTGACATTTGACAAAGTTAATTTTAGCAACTGATAACTGATGGATCAGTTTTTCTAGTCTAATCTGATTTCTTGATCTCTTGATCTCTGCTCTGTCTCTAAATAGGGTCCATTCATTTAATTTTACCCGACAGCTTGATTATGCACAATAAGGGTATTTTCATTAATTAAGATTTGAAATGTCTAATGCTCTCTGTGTCCTTTTGCTAGAGATACAAATGTAAAAGAATCACAGATTAGCACAATACCAAAGGATTCTGAAAATCACCCAGAAATTCAGAGATGAAACAAGGCACCTGAATTCTCCAAACTGGTTGGAATTTTCTGGATGAAATGTTTACATCTGAGAAGCAAGGTAGTGGTCTAGTGAACAAGCCTGGACCAAGTCCCAACAGATCTGCAGTATAAACCCAGAGAGGAGACTTCAGATTTTTTGCTTCCTTGCCTGTTCACAGCCGAGGTTCTTCCAATGGGGGAGGGAAGAAGAATTAACAGTCAGTGAGTTCGGGAGATGAGATAGCAGACAATGAAACACATTCTCCCTACTGGTATCTGCCACAGCCCTTGGCAGTCAGAGCCTTTAGGAGTTTCTATAGCTGCAAAGGTTGTTCAGGCTTTCACTTTCTCAGCAAAGAAGTTCCTGGACTGGACCAATCTGAGCTGAGATGTCATCATGGAATTTTATTCCTCTTCTGCAGGTAATCTGGAATAAAAAAAGACAATACTACCTCAAATTGTTGGCTTATTTATCAGAGTGCAAGTACTTTTTTTTATTTTTGTAACTGGGGTTATGTTGAATTTTAGGATACTTTTCTGAATCTCTCATTTTACTCCTGCAAAGGCATTGAGAAAATTCATGAAGCCTTTTTACTGAGTCATATAAAGAAAATAATTTAATAGGGTGGTGGGTTTATTTTTTTTTGGGGGGGGGGGTTGGGGGTTTTTTGTGTTTTTTTTTTTAATTACAGAAAAGTAACCTTTTGAATGATAAAGAGCATCTTTTAAGGGTCACCATTTGAGAAGGCTTTGTTACTGGTATCTGCTACACCCCTTGGCAGTCAGAGCCTTTAGGAGTTTCTATAGGTGCAAGCAGTTTTTCAGGCTTCTATGTTCTCAGCGAGGCAGTTTCCTGGACTGGACCACTCTGAACTGTGGCCAGAAGAGGAAACTCCCTCCCTGCCCATGGTTTCCTTGGGGTCCTACTTGGTTCTATTGCACGACGTCAAACCAAATCATGGGGTTTGCTCTTCCAGCCTCACAAGTGGGAGATGTGCATCATGTTCTGCTCTGTCTGCGCAAATATCAAAAGGCTTTATGCAGGTGCTCGCTTAACTCTATGAAAGCAGTGAGTTGTTCTTTAATAAGGGGCTAAGTATGCCTTTCACCACTTTTTCTGCTGGTTTCGAGTGGGACCTCTGAAAAAGGATTTTTACTGTGTTGCTAGCATTACTTAGGTGAGGACACACACACATTAATAACAGAAAGTAAATGCTATTAAGAAGAAGGCCAGCCCCCATAAGTAGACCAACCTTCAAGTAGCAATTTTAATGAAACTGTTGTGAATAATAATGGTCTAAGACTCTGAAGCCATTCAAATAACAGAAGGCATTTGCAATGCTGCATAGAAGAAGAAATTTTAATGTTTAGGAAACAATCATTCTGTTAATATCGAACTAGAACTGGTTGAGGTTTTTCCCTTGAAGGAGAAATTAATTGGACAAAAACTATTTACTACAGTCCTGTGACTGCTAAGTTTTCTAGTTTCCACTGAAATTACCCATTTCCCCACATACTTATTGCAGCTTGAGTGATATTTTGAAATAAACCTTGTGACTGGGGACATGGCTCAATGATTGCTTTACAATTCTGTTAATGTGTGATAATAAGTTATCCCCATATTACTGATGCAATGAAAGAAAACATGCCGGGGGTTGCAATGCAGACGTCTCTCAAGCACCCATTTTAATGGGGACTGTGCATGCTCCTAGCCCCATGCAGGTAAAATGGCATCATTTGAACCCCTGTGTCTCAGCCAAAGAGCTGGGTATTTAGCTCACAGTTAAAGGTAGCAAATTTTTTAATTGCAGTGACAGCATTGGAAATAACTGTGTGTTTGCATCTATAAATTATTTAAACAAAACTAGAAACCACTTCAACTTTCTGAATGCAATTTAAGACTTCAGTATTTTTCCCATTCTTTCTCTTCTTTTTTCTTTTCCTTCTCCTTTCTCTGTCTTTTTCCCCCTTTTCCTCAGTTATTTACAGTAACTTGAAAAAAAAATTTCCTATATAAAAAAACCAAAAACTAAATCCTACATACTTTGTTTTTTCACAACTATTTTCAGTAAGGAAATATGTGACAAAACAGAAATAAATGGGGAAAAATAACATCCATAACCTGAAAATTCCAGGTAGCCAACATACTGCTGTTTCAGCTTTAAGCACAATGACATTTGAGACGGTGCTGAATTTTTAAAGGAAGCAATAGCTTTTGATGTTTTCAATTCCAACACAGAATAACTCAAACTAAACTGTGTGATGGCAATATTAATTTTGATTTGAAATGATATTTGAGACTAAATTGTTTCATTTTAATTGAGATGTCATCTTAGAATTTTTTTATTCTTTGGCATGCAACCTGGAATAAAAAAAACAACACTACCTCAAATTGTTGTCTTATTTACCAGATTACAACAGCTTCCTTTTGTTTTTGTAATGGGGGCTATGTTAAATTTTGGGATACTTCTCTGAATTTATCATTTTACTATTGCAAAGGCATTAAGAAAATTAATAAAGCCTTTCTACAGAGACTGAGTCATATAAAGAGAAGAATTTAATATTTAGAAAAAATACAGAAAAGTAGCCTTTTGAATGATAAAGGGCATCTTTTAAGGGTCATAATTTGAGAAGGCTTGGTTGCTAGGAGACCATCACTAAAAGTGGTTAGGATAAAAAATGTTTTATTTCAAATAAGGATGTTAATTAGTGTGCATGTTTAACAGGTAATATATAAAGATATCAGGTATCCGTTGATGAAAAAGTGTGTGTGGAAAGGAACAAGATTAAGTTAAATTTTTCAGTGGAAATCAAGCATCTTCAATAAGTGCAGAGGGTCCTCTTCATTGATTAAAATATATCTATGAAACTCCAAAATTATTAATAGTTCATTCTGCATTTTGCAACATTCATTAATTGTATTGCATAAAAAACAACATAAAAAACTTCAGTTCCTAAAAACTGCAACTGCAGACTCTGTCATGCATGTGAAGACCAGAACTGTTCAAAATAGACTTTGGAAAGAGAAGAGAGTATGTTAACAGAAAAAAAATGAGAAGAATTCTCATGCATACAATGGTTTATACACAGCGAGAGAAAGTTGGGTAAATAAAATTAAAATTGAGCAAGACTGCAAAACTAGTCTGGGGCTTGTACTTTGTTATGGGTCAGTGGTATAATCCTGTGCTGAGGTCACACCTTCTCCTTTGTCAAAATACAAAACCTTACAAAAATCCTCAGAGAAGCTTGTTCCTCATTTGTTTAAACCACTGAAATTTTGATGAGGTAATTAGGATGACACAAAATTTCGGGGGTGGATCGTCATTCTGGGAACAGAACCCTTGAATGATGGAGGCTCTTACAGAGCTACGCGGAGGTTGCAGCTTTGTCAACGGACTGGGAGAAAATGACACCTGAAGTACATCTCATGTTCCAGTTGGGAGAGAAGGCGGAACAGGGAGGAAAGGAATCCGAGTACACATCTTTCAAATCTGACACTGAGGAATGATTTAAATCCTTACTTGTCCTTCAAAAATTAAATGCTTAAGGAAAATTTTAAGGATGCTTTCTGCCAAACTAGAGTAGAATCTATGGCTTCTAACACCCTTCATGAGTGACATTCAGGCTTTACTCAATTATAATATTTCCATGTTTATTTACTAGGTATAATGTTACATATTCATCGAAAAATACAGAAAAAAAATTCTTAAATATTTTCTGTGGCAGAATTACTTTGTAATTCACTCTCATTGACAAGAACTCATTTTCCAGGATATGAAATATACTGTTTATAAATCCCAACACAAATAAAAAAAAAAACCAGTAAAAAAAAAATCCCCCAACGACACTATTTAAAGTATTCCATTTTAATAAAAATCCTTTTCAAAAGATTCCTCAGTTTTGTTCCAAAGTCTGAAGACTGTACAGTTTTCTGAAAAGTTTCTTTAGGCTTTAAAAATCTACATAAAAAATTAATTGTGCAAACGAATCTAAGTTTACAATATTTGTATCACAAAGATTTCTGTCAAAAAAACACAGTTGGAAATAACATGCTGTTTGTCGTGTAATTGTTACTATTCACTAAAGCAGAAAAAGCAAGTGCAGAGAGCTAAAGAACTGACAGCACAGTGATTTAAAACTACAGGTTGTCTCCTGGATGACAATAGTTTTCAAAGTAGAGCCTAACCCATGCCGAGAAGTTGCTTGCTGGAAGTATACATAGGATAATATTTTAATACATTAGTTGAATAGAGATTTTTAATTTTTTTTTCTTAAAAAAAAAAGGAAACGCTACTCAGAAAATGTGAATGCAAGAATGGCGTATAATCTGTTTTGGTTTTTATTTTACAATCTGTTTTTGTGCACAAGTACCTAAATTCTAGCTTAATTATGGAAGTTGATTTAAACCTCATAGTTAGAGACTGAAGAACTGAATTTCCTGTTATGCTCCAGGAGGCCAAAAGTGGTGATGTGAATTTCTTCAATTTGCAGAAAAAAAAACCGTGTTGTCTAAAATGTGGCTGCCTGTGTGAACAGTGTCCGTGCAGGATGAGTATTGCCCCAGTGACACTGGTGAGTTCACGTTGCCCATTGTCAAAATGAAGATAATAGTTCCTTCTTGTCTGCTAGGTAAAACTGGTGAGGAAAAAAGTAGTATTTGTATCATAAGTTTGTGGAAGTAGGTAAAAGGATGGCAGATGAAGTAGCTGTGATAAGACAAGGAGTGTTCAAGGCCAGGTTCGATGAGGCTTTGAGCAACCTGGGCTAGTGGGAGGTGTCCCTGCCCATGGCAGGGGGTTGGAACTCGATGATCTTTAAGGTCCCTTCCAACCCACACCATTCTGTGATTCTGTGATTATAACTCTTTCTTATGCTTAGGTAACAATAAATATATGTATGTTTTCATTAAACTGCAGGATAGATAACCTTTATTTTTCATTTGATCAGATTGAGATAACCATACTTCACAAAATCGGACACTTAGGCTGACAATACCATGCCCTATGGCTTTTTATTAGCATAGACAGACCCTCAAGCTGAAGTTGCAGGCAACTCTTCTTGGCTGATTCATAATGATTCTATTAAAGTCATTGAGGATTAGATCTAGTTCATCAGCAGTGACTGAGCAGAATTAACATTTTTTATTGTAGTTGGATAATTACTTGCTGGAGAAAGACAGCCTGATCCCCCACTGAAACCCAAACAAAGAAAGCACAAGCAAGGGTAAGTTCATGTAGCTCAAAGAGACGTTTGAAGAGGTTTAACAAAACCTGAAACAGTAAATCAGAGCTTTAGAAAATACTGTTCCTAGGATTGCAATGACCAAAAAAAAAAAAAAAGAAAACCACAACAAAAAAAACCCCAAAACCCAAACCCCTTCATTGAGTAGATGGCTTTTTTTTTGCTTTATGCTAACAAAGTACATTGTATTAACAAATCCCTGGAGATGCCACAGTAACTCCAACTCGTTTTGAAGGTATGAAATAAGGCACGTTAGATTGCAAGAGGATTTGCAAAACCCTCATCAGCTTTGTCCCAACTGCTGCTACTACTTATTTTGTGTGTTTACTCTTCCTGGTTCATCCCACCTAGCCTTAGGCACACAAATTAAACCCCTGGTCATGAGGCAGGTTCATGTCTTAGGTGCATTAAATTGTCTTCTGAAGTTGCTGATCTTTTCTGTTGACCAGAAAGGTGGGTCCCCTACCTCAGGTAAGTAATTCTTAATGACAGATCCAATGCTTAGTGGTTTGTTCATGGTTATGCTAGTCACAGCTTCTTGATGAACATCTGTGTTTTATTCATGTACCACCTGTCTACATTTTTCCTTAGGTGATGCATTCAATGCAATACGTGTTTCAAGTTCTGTCCGTGTTGCCTGTATTTAATTTCAGCATTTTATGTGTCTTTGAATCTGGACTGCTGAAATGAATAGGTATTTTGGCACTGATTTCAAGGGCAACAACATGAGACTCTACCCCTCCTCTGAACTTCTGAGTACTTTAAAAATAAGTCAGATAATTAACAATATAATAATAGTGAAGGATAATTATTTTCTGATCATAAACAAAAGCAATATGCATTATCCCCTGAGCTTCATAAACTTTTGTCTCTGATTTTAATAAAGCTTGGATTTGATGATAACTGCATTTTTTCTGTCAGCATTTCTGCAAATATCATTGTACCAGACACAGGGAATTAGTAGGTACAGGATGAATTATGGACTTGGGCCTGCCTGGGAGATGCATTTGCCTTTCTTGGCCATTCACAGACTTAAATGCAGTTTTCATCAACAGTGCACAATACAGTGCTGTGTTGTACGAGTGGTGCAAACCTAATCTTGTTTGTCACTTAGTTCCGAAATATTTCAACAGCAAAGGACGTTTTCAATGGGTCTTTAGAGCCATACATGTGTATGTTCTTCTGATCAAAGAACAGAGAAGTACCGGGTAACAAGGCTTTTTTTTTTTTTTTCTGTGAAACATCAGTCCTTACATCAAAGAAAATAATGACTGACATGGTTTCACTTATTACAAGTATAGGAGAATATTTTTATATAATTAATTCTGAAAGTAAGGTTTATGTCTCTTACTGAAGAACAGGCATTTGTTCCTTGCTTTATTCTAGATATTTCTTTGCCTTCAGCTAGTAATCTTTTTTTGAAATACCATGGAAACAAGCAAATATGCCTCATTAAACTTTCCTGGCAGGGAACAATAGGAAAAAAAAAAAAAGCAGAAAAAGCAGATAATTTTTAAATCATGGAGTAGGAAAGAATAAAATAGAAAGAGTGATTAGATTGTTCTTAATTCTTCTAGGTAAAGTAGGGTAATTTGCTGTGCAAAAAAACTACCACAACAACTTACTTCCTGATTCCCCTCTCTAGTCGCACTGCTTTCCAGCTGTATGCTGCCTTATTACTTCAAATATTACAGTCATGCCCGTCACTGTGAGATATGAGTCACAGCTGATACATAGCAGTCCTTTAGCACACCTACAATAACACTTTTATATATGATTTTCTAAGAAATCTTTGTTTACATTCCTACAAAATAGTATTTTAAAATGCAAACCTTGTATAAATTAACATCTAGCTGACAGCTTATGCATAGATGTCTTTAAAAATATTTCTTTGCTATTGAAAAAGAGGGCCAGGTATCCAGTGAGACTCCACTAAATTCAGTAAAGCTGTGTTGACATATACCAGTTGAGGACTCAGACAAGAAGAAATTATTAAACCAGAATTTGTAACTATACTTTTTAATAAAGAATTTAAAATTGTTTTGTACTTAGAAACAGTATCAGCTTTCAGCAATATACCTCCCTCTGCCTTCATATGTCGTTGAGATCTTAATTAAATGGTTGTGGAAGATCTGCACATCGCTGCTAGTTAGAATCCCCCTCCACGTTTGCCCAATGCACATCCCATAGCCTTAACTAAGGCAATGTCTGTGAGGGACATGTCTTGAAATTAAACTCCACTCTTCAGAATAGCTTCATAATCTTAAAGACAAACTTGGTAGTGAAAAAGATATTGATTCAGCTGAGTTAGTATTTTGCACCCTGAAATCTACTTTAACAAAAGAAAGATCAATAACTGACTTTCTTAGATCAGTCTATGTTTTTATTTAGCTGCCAGCTGGTGTAATTCATTTCCCAACGTGTTAATTTCTAACAGTGCGAAGGCAAAGGTTCTCAAGATCCCTTTACACTGAGACAACTCAAAGCTGAAGGGAAAAATTAAGCAAGCTGCATACCAGTGTGATCCTGGGGGCGGCCAGGGAACGGCACTTTCTAGAGACCAAGGACAGACCTGAAGTACCCAGATCCCTTGCTTGGTGTCACTACCCCTTTTAAAAAAGCTGAGAAAAGCCATAATGGGTGAGCTAGGTGGGTGAGGGAGAGGCACGCTCCATCTGTGCATGGCCCTCCTCGTGTCCACCTTCCCCACCTCCGGAGAGCTGCCAGTTCATAATGTCCCAACAGCCAGAGCTCTGCTGGCAGTAGACGCTATTCTGAGAGTTTTTCCCATTGAATGCCACAATGTTTATTTACCTGAAGTAGATTTAAGTAATTAGCTCTGTGATCCAGTTCCTGTATTAATCCCAAGCCGTTCTCAGAGGAATACAGGGTGTGAAGGGGGACAGATTCAGCAAAGCATACTGATGAACTAAATATAGAGCTTGGTTTCCAATTAAAGGTTTAAAAACCAAACAGAAGTTCCCCAGGAAGATCGGAAATGTAACAGCATTAACCCTGTGCCAAAAAAAAGTGATAGATCCTAAGGTGATTGCCTGTTCAAGCAAAAAAATAAGTCATGTCAAAAAAATATCCACACTTTGAAAATCATTTGGTAAAGCGTCTCAAGCTGTGCAGCCCTGCTGCAGCCACATTACTAATGGGAGGTAAAGGCAATAATTGTCTAGGATTTCCTGCCATATCATTGCCTTTTTGCTGACCCACAAAATCCAAAATGCCAGTGTCTCCAGGAGGGAAACAAGTGCCTATAACAAGATTCTGAAGAGGCTGTAGGCCAGAAGAGCACTGTGAGTACAACACAGTCCAACCAGTCATTACAAATTTGGTCCAAGAAAATGTTTTAGTTTTTTTTTTTTTTCCAGAAAATTATTCAGGTTACATAATTCCATTCCTATGACTGAAAATCATAGTTGAGGCAGAAATAGTACCTTCAGTGAAGATTGTTCTTTTTGAAAGGCAAAGGTATTATTCTAAAGATTTTAATGGCAAAATGTGTTATTCTAGTTATTTGACTTCCTACATGAGAAATATCACTTTATAATCCATGCACGTAAGCTTGATAGTTTGTGGTTGAACTTGAGCACCTAGCATTAATGAAAGACTAGTAGAAAGACCTTAATTCTTGATGGGAAAATGTGAAGTGGTGGAGATGAGAAGAGGTTGAGAGGGCTTGACTTGTTTAACCTGGAAAGAGAAAGCTTATGGGGGATCTTACCAATGTATAGAAATACTCGATGTGAGAGTAAAGAAGACAGAAGTGGACCTTCCTCAGTAGTGCCCAGTATGTATGAAAAAATATTTTTACTGTCTAGGTGGTCAAATATTAAACAGATTGCCCAGAGAGGTTGTGGAGTCCCTATCCATGGAGATATTCAGATCCCAACTGGTTACAACCCTGAACAACCTGCTGTAGTTGATTCTTATTTGAGCAAAGAGGTTGGGCAAGACGATCTCCAGAGGCCCCTTCCAACATTAACCATCTTGTGTTCTGTGATCAACCACTTCTTCCTGTAATCTAATCACCAACAGCAAATAACAGCTAATTGCCCTCCAGAGTAAAAATCTGCATTTATTTCCTATTTAATTTTCTCTTCAATTTCTAGCTGTTGGATCTTGGCTTGTGTCTGGCCACTTGATTAAAGAGCTCTCTTCTAGCTGCTCTTTAGATACTTTTAGATCAAGCCACCTGTTAACCTTCTTTTTGATAAGCCAAAGGGTATTTCCACAAATAAATACTCCATGTTCTCTGTTAAAATGGAAATTGAGCCCTTAATCTAGTTAATTTGCAGGCATGGTGGGTACTTTACTGTCCAATTGCAATCTGTATGGATTCTGACTGTTGAACTCACACTGTTCATTGTCTCTTACAGCTTATAATGAGTCAAGACAATAAAAAGTAAAAAAAAAAAAAAATCCCCAAAACCACAAAACACCCCTCTCAGCCAAAAATTTCCTCCCACCCCCAAAACCAGCACTAAGTATTATATTAGGTGTGCAAGAGTCTCTTTAAAATTTTAGCACGATGTACAAATGACCCAGAAAATAGTCAACACTGGAAAAAAACAGTTCTAAGAGCTAAGGCACAGAATCCACCAGACCCCCCCTTTTTTAAAAAAAAAATTTTTGGTATATATATATACACTGAATGTACTGAAATTGTTACTGGCTGTTTAAAATACTGCAAATAGGCAATAATGAAAGATATGCTCAGTTTAATGGGATAGAGATTTGATCTACATTCAGAAGAAGAATTTGCAATTGTAGGCAAATTGATTTACAGTGTTATACTGGAAACATACTGCAGTAAGGCTACTAAATTCAGTGGTGTTATGCAGCTTAAAACCTTGAAGAATTCAGCTATGCATCAAGCCCAGTAGATGACAGCAAGAAAGGTCCAGAAACAGGGAGATTTCTTTCATCTGAATACTGATCTCCCCATTTCCATGAGATGGGCATATTGCTGGGTTCTTGTTGTGTTTGAAGGGCTCTGAGCACAAGTATTAATGAAGTTAGAGGAAAAAATTATTGAAAAAATATTTCCTTTTAGCTGTAAACTGTATTTAATTAATGTTCATAGCAATGGGCTTCTTCACAGCAAATCTTGAAGGTGATGTTGAATTTCAGCTGTGAGGCGATGCAGGAGACCAGTGTCAGTATTTCTCTCTGAGTTCACTCCTACCTTTCATGGCCTTATTGCTCCAAGTCCATCTTACGCTCTGAAGCTTGAGGATTCATGCCATGGACAATAAATGCTACTTATCAAAGCAAAGTTTAATCACTTTCCTCCATCAAATTTTCCATATCAGTTCTGTCCTAGTTTTTATTTCTTCTACTGTTCTTAACCTTCACGTAATCTCCTACGTAACTCAGTAACAATGAACAATTCAATGGAATATAATGACCTTACTCCCTATGCCAGGATTAGGTTTTATTTTGCTGCTGCTTCTGCCGCTTTTTATAATTTTAATATGGTAGAAGAAAATTTTATTTATTTGCTATTGTCTATTGTTCCTGCACCTGTTTATTCCTCTCTGAAAATAAACTTTGTTGTGGTTTTCTTAGTTTCTTTGTACAAAAAAAAAAAACAAGTTCAAAAAGATTACCTTTTCAAAAAGGATAGAAGATACAGAAGTACAGCTGCTTAAGCAATTAGTGGAGCAGCATGACATTTGAAAGCCTAGAGCTATTGGAAACTCACCTGCCTTCAGATGCCGTTATAAACTCAGAGTTCGGTCCGGGTCACTGCGAGGGACAGGAAACATTGGAGCAGAACCAAACCTGCTGACAAGCTCCTCTCTTTTACAGGAATCACTTTTAAGCCCTTCATCCTTAAAATATGGCTATTCAAACATTTTGGCTGAGAGTCATCTCCAGGCTAAGAAATGTAGATTTAAGTGTCTACGTGTTGCTCTCTAAGTGTTGACAAGGAGCTTAAGCTTGCATCACTGTTGAAGTAGATCAAGCCAACATGACAGCCCAGAAAGATGAACATTCAGCTGACCTGACATTGCGCATGGAGTTCTAGGTGAGCTGAGCTGTACAGGGTACTTAGGAGATGGCAGTTAGAGACTCAATTGGATCATCTCAGGGCATTTAAAATGGCAACAGAAGTCCATATTTGAGGAGCTGGACTCCTTTTTTTTTTTGTTTGTTTCCTAGAACTGGTCTTTCTATGTTCCCCTTGTGTGGAATTTTCCTATGCACTTGGAATTAGCCTTAATCCAATTTTACCTTACGCATCAGGAAGCTTAGAGTTATCCAGTGCTGAGTGCCATAGAGAATCTCATCCTAATTTTGTTACAGTGGATTCCCAAAGCCTCCTCAGGTTAAACCAGCACAATCACATGATGAAGATTATTATCTTCCCCAAGATAATCTTTTTTTTTCCTTCACTGGGGATTTTAGTTTGCCTATCTAATTCCAAGTGAGATAATAAAAAATGCCCACAACTGAAAACTTAACAAATCTCATAATAAATCAATAAAGAAACTTTTAGGAGGAAAGAGGTATCCTTGTTTTCATTTTACAGAGAGAGGAAAAAGACAGCTAACAAACAGTGACACTTAGGAGATTTCCAGGTTAGCCAGGAACTGAATCTACTCCCTTGAAGCCTGGTTTCTTGCCTCAGCCACCAGCCTATGTACTTCTCCAGACCTCTGCTCAGCTTCTCAGCAATTATAACAATTAGGAAAGGTACAGAAATCACTTAATTAATCTCCATAGAATTTTTTGTTCTTGAGGAGGGTATGAGGGAGAAGAAATGAGAAAGGTAAACCCATAAGTGAAGGAAAGAAAAGCACAATAACTGAAAGTTTCAGGCAGTGGGGAACACAGGTTAAGTCACTGCTTGGCCTAATTTTCAGTCACTTGAGGTGAAAAACTCTCCAGACAAAGTGAAGATCCGTGAATCTGACCTCCTCCTCTTTCAGGATAGGTACACGTGTTTTAGGAAAAACTTGTTGGAAAATCTGTTTCTCATCCCAGTGCAGAACAAAAAGAAAGAAGGAGGTGACAGGGGACCTCAGATAGTTCCTACAGGATGAAATTGTCATCTTCCATTCTCATCATTGGTGATGGGTTCTACTACCAAAGAAAGGATGGGTTTACAGCAGCTCCCATATGTGCTTGTTCTGAAGCTTGTCCTAGGCCATCTGCTGCGCTCAGCTATGGATACTTCTTCCAGTGACAGCCAAATAAAGGTCATCCGTCAGAGCACAATGGGGATGGGGGTGATTACTGGGCCTTGATTACTACTGTAATACAAATAAAGAATATTAATAAGTTAAATTACATTCTGAGTCCTTTTACTGTAGCTTTGCAAGCAAAAAAAAAAAAAAAAAAAAGCCTGCTACACTGTGGGGACATTTCACTATCAGTTAATGAATATTCATTATTTTTGAAGAAGAAGGATAAAACTATGTTAGGATGCTGCCTGGCCCTCGGTGTATAAATGGTTTACTTTTGCATTTTCCTTCCCATCAGCTGCCTCCATCAAGGTCTGAAGGAAATATTCCCTCTTTATTCAGGCTGCATAGATGATATGCATGCTGTTTGGAAAGGTCTGGCAGAAAGCACAACGTATCCAAACCCTGTGATAAAGCTGGTGAAAAATCCCAAAGGTCCCACTCCGCATTCGGACTGTTAGAGATCGAGGACACTTGAAGGCAAAGGTGACAGTTCCAGAGGTTCATCAGATCTATACATAGGGAAGGACAAGAAAGATCTTTGGGCCATAGGCAGCTTCAGAAATAATCCTCCAAAAGTTATCAAAAGAGCATATCTCTCCAGAACTCTTCCCTTATAAATATTTTAGCAGAACAGGAAGAGTTGGCAACCCTTGCTACCTTTTCTTGGAACCAATAAACTGTCAAAAGACTTTTTATTCCCCTTTACTAGGAATTAAGTTTCCAACTTCCAGTGACTAAATCTTTCCTGAGAACAGTCTTTTCCTACTGTGTCTGGATTGTCTCCTTGCATTGGATTTAAGACTTGATGATTTGGGGGAAAAAAAGAAACACAAAAAACCCAATAAAAAGCTTGGGCTGTACTTGTGGCAGAAATATTTATTTAAGTTCTATTTTCAGGTTTTACATAGAAGGAACTAACTTGGAGTCAGATGCTTTGCATTAGTTTTCCACAACATAAGTGGAAGGTAAATATAGCCCTTAGTATTTTTGTGCGTGCTTGTGTGCTCATTAACACGCCTTTGTCTTAAAGGCAGAAGAGACGTGAGACTCACAAAGACCCATTCTGCTATTGATCACACATTTTTAAATCTTCCCTTTTTTAAGAGTTCATAAAAGGTTAGTGTTTTTTTTTTTTTTTTTTTTTTTTTTTTTTCCCCAGTCTACTTTAATGTTGTCTGTAGAAAAGATTGATTTTTTTTTTTTTTTTTTCCTGCTTGGGATTTCCAGGGACAGGTTGAGATTTCTTTAATTAAAATAGTAAGGGAAGGAGACAGAAGTAAATTTCCCAAGTTTTACCTTTTATAAACACCAGTTTATTAGATACTTCAAAACAACAGATCTTCAGTGTGTATTTCAACATTTTAGTTCTCTATATAACTGTCTCGTGCAGTCCTGTTTATGATGAGTAAACAGCAGCAATTTCCCTTTGCACATATGCTTTTGTATAAATGAAATCACTCAACATTATAAATCCAAGCAGTGAAAGAGTAAAGCAAAGGTCCAAACCCAAGCAGTGAAAGGTCCAAAGCCCAAAAATCTTAAATTCTTGAAGTGAATAAATGAATTGACCAGTGGAGTAGCACATAAAGATGAGGAGATGGGTCTATAGGATGTAGATGTTCCGCAGGAGGCTGAAAATTCTCTTCAGCAGCTTGAAGTGATGTAGTAGAAACACATGATTTAACATCAGTTTCCTACTGCAAGACCCCTTTGAACATCTATTTCTTGTGTGGTGGTTAGTCAGCTGAATATCCAGCTCTGTCTAGGGACTAACTGTCCAGTTCCTACTCTGATATTGCAACAACGATTCTTGGGGATCTACAGATTTGTCCCTGACACCTGCAATGTAATTATTATTCATGCACATTTCCTGATTTTGCTCCAAAGGGTTACCTACATGACCAGGTAAGTGCTGGCTGCAAAAAGATTGTGACAGCCCAGATCACAAAGACAGATCTTAGGGATGGCACCTTGGCCATCTAATAGCATTATGTGACTTTTAATGCACTTGCAGGAATTTTGTTTATTTTCAAAATCCTAAATGACTACTCAGACGTGAGAGGTTGTGTTGTACATAAAAGCATCCAACTCCCAGTAGTCTAGTGCATGCTTACTCTTTAAGGTCCAGTCCCAAAGATTTACTGAGGCTGACAGTTTGTATTATGTACCGTAATATCCCTGGGCACTTTATATGGGTACGGAACAAAACATCAGTTCCAGGACACTCTGGTGTGTATTTTTTCAACAGAAGCAGGTCTTATTGCAAAAATAAAGTTTCCACAACTTAAAAACTTTCCTACTAGCCCACTTATAAATGTGATCATCTCAGTTTTAGTAGACACTGTAAGAAACTCACAAGTTTTTCATTTAAATTTTTATGGTCCTGAAACAGCTTCAATTCCTCTCTAATTCTTGCTTTCCTCCCTCCCCAAAGAGCACCAAACAAATGTTCTCTTCCCATGACAGCTTGATATTCAGGACATTTGTTGAGAATATGTCTAAAGCCTCTCTGTAGTCCACGGAACTTCAACACATGTTTAACTGCTGTACTAAATTGCATTGTATGGATCTGATCCAAAGCCTATTGATGTCAAAGGAAGAAAAAACTCCCATTGACTTCAGTTAGATTTCGGCCAAGCTTTTTTAATGGAAAATGATTATGCACTTCTACTTTTAAACATTTATGATGAAAAGCATCAGCAAATAAAAATTTATGAATAGACTCACAAAACAAAAGTGTCAGCAGCTGAAATGCTAGGGCAGATGGGCTTTCAAGATCTGTCACTCCATCAGCATTGTACAGTTTAAAGGCACCACATGCACGCAGTCTTCTGAGAGGCTGTGTGGACAAGAAACTGTTCTGATTCATTATTTTTCTAGCAAAAGAGATTTGATCTTAGACGGTGGCTGGGACCTTTTGCACAATGTTTTGTGTTCATCATTTATTGCATTGATGTAATCCTGTAAACTTTCTGAAAGAACCTTTTATGCCTTTAATGTACCATGTATTTCTGTTTAAAACCAAGAGAATCCCCAGTTAAGATTCCACCGGATTTTAAGCTAAAAATAACATATATATTAATAATGCTAATTTCTCATGTTTGGTTTTAATTTCTTTTAATTTAAATAAATTTAAAAGAGTTGTAGGATAGAGGTTAGAGTTTCATTTTCCAAATCAGGCGGAGATAAGGTTGGCCAGCAGAAGAACAGGGAATGGAAGGTGGTTATCCTGAGCTTTGTACCCTAACCTCCTGATGACGTTGATTCTTTATTGTATTTAGCACACTAAAGCCAGGCTTTTCTCATCTGATTTTAAATATAACTGAAATGTGCAATTTAGGACTATCGTCAGTTAAGGGTGCTCCTGTGGGCAGCTCAGCGAACCATGAGCATCCCTCCTGAAGTGGTTATCTCTCTCTGTCAACCATAAGCAATTGGATTGCACCCTTGGGGCAGTAGCTAAAGTGCTGAAAAATACCCAGGATGAATATGGAGCTAAGTATTTGCAACATGTCGTTTAAGGATAAGAAGACCTATAAGGAAGAAGGATCACCTCCATTATTAGCAACAAAGAAAAAAACAATGGTTTTGGGAAGGATAGGACCCATTAGCTAGGAAGCCAGTGTCACTGATGGAAGCCACCTTCATAACTGTGGGGCTAGGAAGCAGTCTAGTGAGGGTATTGCTGAACATTATTAAAAATTTTGTTTTTCATCTGCACCAGACAAAGAATTTTATTTGACTTGTATTTCCATGGAAAGAAACATTTTCAGCACCTAAATTTTTTGCTAGCTGTTATCTAATAAAAAATCTAGACTTGTGGAGAGGTTATTACCAATGCTGGTTGTGATATTAACTTTGATCTCTTTTTAATTTTTTTTTTTTTTGCTTTCTTTTGGATGGTTCCTGTTTCAAACAGTTTCAGAACAAATTTGATAAATTGTAGGTAGGAAGTTAAAGATGATACAGGATAGTCTTATTTTAATGCAATGGAAATACTAGAGAAACTAGCTGCGTCTTGATGACACATTAAATTATTCAATGCCTACGTAATATGATGATTAAAAAGACACTATGCAAAGTGTGTGTGCAACAGTAAAAGATTTTGTTAAAGTGGTGCGGTGACATTTATAGCTACAATTATTGCTGATAAAGTAGAAAGAAATGAATAACTGTTGAAAACAATATTTAAGTTTTTAAAGTAGTTTTATATAGCTAAAAAAGGGGAAAAACATGTTGATCAAAGTTTCTATATAATTGGTTGATATTAATCTGCATTTATACATATGTATATGCATATATATATACACAGATGTATGTGCATAACTGCAGTGTATGAATTATTATATCCTCATCTGCTCATCATTGTAATCCTAATTTTTTTCTAATTTATTTCACTGAAATTTTTTGTATTTTTTCCTGATGTGTCTGCCATGTTCTTTATTCTGTTATTCTTCAAATTAATTAAAGGAACTGTTTCTGAATAAATACATGTGTATATGGATCACTTCTCTTTATACAATAGGTTTTGAAATTCACTACAGTATAAAATGTTAGTTTTCACTATATATTATAAGCCTCTTTTTGGAACATAAAATAATCTTGAACTCCCTTTAGCAGTTTCCAACATCCACATCAATCTTGTATCATAAAAAATGTGACGGAATCAATATTGTGATGATAAACTGTAAGAAATTGCTTTTGTCTGGATTCAGTAGAAATCACAAGTGGTCTGATTCAGCCTGGGAACCAGCTTCTTGAAATGAACAGGCTGTTCAAAAATAAAACTGAGTTTGAGTTGGGTGAAACTGAATGTATTTCATTCTCTGTTACTAAAACAAATTTTTTGTTCTCTTGCCCTTAGACAGTCTCCCCCTATTGAATCAAGTTAATTTTTCTGTTAATTGGCTTCATTTGGGTTTGTAACTGAGACACTACAGCTAATCACCCAGCATAACACAAAATTTCCTAGCAGTATCCTAGAGGGAGATACTCTGTATGGGCTTTGCAATGTCTTCTGACAAATATTGACATCTACTACGGCTAAAATACAGTGAGTGGCTTTCCTCTCTGAAAATTATAAACAACAATATATTTACAATATGGGATATGACTCTTCCACTACTGATCTGCTGGAAAATTGTCATTAACCAGGATTAGCTATGAATCATACAGAAAAGACAAAATTAACAGTAGAGGAATTGTATATGAAAGATGTTCAACACTTCTTAATGATAGATCAATGCAACATTGTGAACAACCATGCTTGCTGTACATGATCTATGGTCTATGATGGAAAATGCTGGATCACATACCAAGTGAAAGCTCCTAATTCTTTCTGGAGTGCCTTAGGCAGCCAATAAGTATGATCAATATACGCTTGCAGACAGTGTCGTGTCAGACATCAGGAGAGTGGTGGCAACGAAGGTGGATTATGAAGAACAGACTGAAGGCAGAAGATATCCTTTGTGCTTAAATATTTAGTTTTTGCTGTTTGAAACTCCTCGAAAAAATATATTATTTTCTTCTTACTGTGGAAGTTTGGCTGTGAAAGTGAAAATGCAGTATCCACAGTTCAGTGTAAGGAAAGGTAGAGATGAGAAACGATATTGCTGAGCAGGACTCTCTGTGTAGTGTCTCCAGATTGCTCTCTCTGAAGATGCTGGAAGTGGCTCTGATCCCCAGCTCTGTGCTGAGCTGTCAGGACAAAGACAATACATAGGAAAGGGGCTATTCTAATGACACAGTCACCAGCATCTGCAAGGGAAACCTGGCTGAGCCTTCTGAACACCGTGTTGTCCATACACTCTAAAAAATGTCAGTCAGTGGTGTAGATCTAGCCTGGCTGCAGACTGGGTGACAGCACAAACCTGATTTCTGGAAAAAATAAATCCACAGAGCAAACATATAAGATAGCATTAATCTCTTTTACTTCTAGGTTTCAAAAAGTAATCTGTCTAGTGTAAACTAGTCCTCTAATTGCCTTCTAAAGTTAATGGAGAGAGAAAACATATTGACATTTGCTATGTGACTCCGGACACATTATGCAATGTGAGCTTGTTGCAAATGCTAGTTCGGGTGTTTTCTGTTTAAATGACATTAGGTTATCTTCAAACAGAGCCAGTATGTGGCAAACCTTTGTGTTTATTCTCTGAATTATTTACAATATTTAATTTGTGCTGCTTCCGTTCTGCTTCTAAGTTTAAGGTGGATTCCTCTCCCCTAATTTAGATGTCTCATACCTACAGCTGAACTGGATGTCCAAGTTTCATTTACTATTCACACACAAAACTACACTTTGAAGCTTGTTTATGACTTATTGCAGAACAGGTATTAGGATGACAATAAACTGCTCCCTGAAACCAGCAGTTCCTCCTCGCTTGTTAGAGATGAGCATAAGTGTATAGCTCCAATAGATGTAAATGGTTAAAGTTGGATGAGATCAATCCTTCCCTTTAAGTTTACCCTTTGCAATGGTGTAGTTATCACACCTCATGAAGTACTGACATGGCTTGTAACCTGTGTGACCAGCAGTAGAAAAGAAGGGAAAATGAAAACATGACTGAAGTCACTAAAGGATGACAGGAGGAAATTATATCACTTGCTTTTTAATAATGAGTGGCATTACTTGCTGGCTCTTACCAGCTCTTTTTTAGGAATCAGTGCACCATCATTTTTTCTCATCTTCTTTCAAATCACAGTTAACCTATGTGCAAACAAGGAATAATCTAAAACTCTACAGAGACCTTGTGGTTATTCCTCTGCTTGCATAGTCGTGACAGCTTGTGCTCTGGGACTTGGGTATTAGCAAGGTTAAGACAGTCTTTTTTTCCAAGGGTAAATGTGGATGCCAGCAGGATGGAATCTCAGAATATTCAAAAGGAGTCTGTAATGATGACAAAATGAAGGCACCTTGGACTAATATATTTCAGACAATTAGCATTGTTTAGATACCTGAGGAAAAGATTGCTTTTTGGTGCTGATTTTTGATAGACTGGTGGATCTCCATATCTGGAATGGATATAGAAAGCTTGCAAACTCTTTTAAAATGTGAACAGGAAGTGTTTAAACTAGAATTCTGAGTTAGGTTTCCTATGAAAAGTAAATGCACCTCTGGAAAATCCTTCCAGAGGTAGAAAAAATAATTTATTTTTCCCCAAAAGTTGCTTAAACTAGATTAGATTAATAGCTTTTTATAGTGCCTATTGACTATAGAAGGGTCCTAGATTATTAAATGTGATTCCTAACATTTAGAAGGACATGGCTGACTGAATTATATAACACTCATGGTTGTAATGATGATATGTGAGAGGGTTTTATCAGTAATTCATAGAGACCACAGTTGCTAAGTAGACACAACACAAAGCAAATTCATGTTCTGACATTAGGTTATAGGCTTTCAACGTTCTACACAGAGCCTTCTTTTACATACTAGGAGCGACCATGAAACCAGGTGTACTAAGCCAGTGGGGAGTATTTGTAATGAAGCAAAACACCTGGAGAAATCTTTAGAACAGATAAGAAATTGAAGTTGTAATTGCTTACTCATGTGCATAATGTGACTGACGTGATCCGTGACACGTGACAGCATTTTGTCAGACAAGAAAATATGTGATCCCTGCTTCTAGAAGGCCTTTTTAGGTTGGGTGGATGCCATGTGGATCTTTCAGTGGTGTTCAGCTGCTTCAGAGACATTGTGGTTCTCACCACAGATTTTTGTGGGATCAGGGCTGCAATGATGGAGAAGAAATACTAATGAGAAAAAAGGGAGGTAAACAAGAATGCTGCCTGTGGAAATGTTGCTCCTCCAACAGGGCATTCACACACCTCTGTGCTCTGTAATCGTCTAAAAAGTACAAGCTCAACCGTGTTTTATGGAAGCTGCTGAGATGACTTCAATTTAGTTTTGGGTGTGGAAGAATGGATTAATTCCATGAGGTTGTTACGTTACAACTGTCAATGAAATAACAGTTCTTGCAAGCGCAGATGGTCAGTAAAGAAAGAGCTTATAAAAAAGATCCTTTCAAATCCAAAGAGCATGAAAAATAAAGACTCATGACAAATGGAGAAAAAAAATAAAGTTTATCTGTAAGTGAAACACATGCAGGCGCTACTGCAAAGGAATTTAAATGTGTATATAATGAGTAGCTACACATGCACCAAAGTAGCTGTCACACACTATATAATATGCATAAAAGCTCCAACAAGTTGCACAGTGTGAGGAACAGTTGCTTCTGGATCAGCGCACAGTCATTTAGTAGTCTTATCAAGCTGACAGTGAGCGTACTGGGCCTGATACACATGACTGCCCAAGAAGAGTGTCTCTGGATGTCAGCCTCGTGTACGTCAATGAAACAAGAGTAGAGCAGAATCAAAACAAGTTAACAAAGCAGCAGTGAGCTTGTTTCTGCTGCAATAACAGAACCATAGGCTAACTGAGGCTTTCTTTTTAAAACTTGTCGGTGACCTCAGAATCACTGACCCACAGATGCTGGGTACAGGGAGCATGAAAGGTGGTGTTTATTTTTTTTTTTCCCCTCTTTATTATTTTTTTTCTTTTTTAATTTCTAGGTATCTAGCACTCTATTCTGAAGTGACCGAAACACTGGCTATTGTTCTCCCTCAACCCTCCTGATAATTCCCTCTTTGTTTGCTTATGTTGGTTAAACACCATCCAAGATCTGCTCTAACGAGCACTGTGGGGTAGTCACTTCTGATCATTTTAACAGTCTTTTTGAAGGCTTTGATTCATTTTCTGGTTTTAGTGTTCTGTATCTCTCAAAAGATTAATTGTCTGCAATACCCTAGTTGTTGAATGCGTATCAGATACCATCACTGTAACCAGAAATCTTCATTGGACCATTTTCATGACAGGCTGGAGAGTTAGTGTTTAGTTGAGATTGATTAGCAGATTAATTCCTTCAGGAAAGGAATATGAAAAGGTCACTTTAAGAAAAATGGGCTATGAGTTTCTTCATTGGTGGCTACTAGCCTACCACCACGGCAAGGTGGTAACCTAAGCTTGTCGCCTGGTAGGGCTATTGTCCCTGTTGATAACAGGGAATTTAATTTATCCTATATCATTTTCTAAACAAATAATTTCATTTTCAGGGTTGACAGCTGTAATTACGCCTGGAGTCCAGGTACCTGAACCAGCTGCAAACAAATGGTTTAATATTGAGTTCTGCATGGACGAAGTGCTCAGAGCCCTGGCCTTGGTGGGCATTGCAGCCAGCCCACAATGAGTTCTGCAACAGCATCAGGTTAGCCACTTCAAAGCTGCATCGAGGATTGAATTGCAGGTGCCACAGTGACCTCTAATTCAACTGATATGTATTTCTAATGTTTTTCTCTGGGAAGAATGTGCTTTCCCTTTCATCACTGCTAAAATGCCCACAAGCCTCCCAGCAGCGCATTGCAAAAGTCAGAATTGTTCAAATCAAGCCCTGCTTTTGAATAGGAATTACTTAAATGTTTGTGAGTTCAGAGTGGAAAGTCCCTAAAACCTGAAGTTCTAATAATACAGACGTCGGTGCATCCTCCTCTGTACCCAGCTTCAATGTATTTTAGAGGGGGCAAACTAATTAAAGCAGAATGTGTTGTGCATGTACAGTTTCACTGTTGAAAGCACACAGGAAATGCACGGGGTGCCTTGCTCATATGGGAAACACTTTGTTTTAAATGTCTATTAAAGTGTTTAAGATAAAAAGGATTCTTATAAATTCAGACTGATAGACACAATCACAAATACATCTCCACATCTGCTTCCTTTTCACAACTGAATTAAGGAACATTTTCCCCCCAATGAGTTTAATTAACTTTAAGAACAACCTAAATTAGTTTAAAAGGCAATTAAAATGCAAGCATATAAATTGTAATTAAAACTGCATGCTGTTTATGGATATTTTTTCTAAATATTTAAAGAAGATATTTTCCAAATGAAAAAAACAGAAGCTCTACAGTTCAGAAAAATATGAAAAGCTTTTCTGACACATGTAGAATTATTTTAAAAAATCTACTTGGTTAGAAATGAATATTACAGAATAATATATCAGTGTTCCACTGGAAAATAATGACAATTTGCTTCACAGATCCATTATTTTGTCTCAGAGTGAGGTGAGATTGATTATGCTATTTCATTGGTTGTGAAATTATCAGATTTATTGGGATCTGTTGTGTATGCCTGGCTCAGTATTGTCTGAACTTTTCTTCTCGCTGCATGTGATGTGGTCAGCTTTTCACACTGGGCACTTCTCTTTTTCTTCTGTCTTCTTTCCCTCCATCCATGTTCATTATCTGTAGTGGATGCCATTCTTGGTAGTGTCCTTAAAACTGTACAGTTAACCCAACCAACCTTTAAGTGGTACTTTTTCTCTCTATGTGCTTTGAGCAACACAGATGATGTGAATGGAGCACACATTGGCTCTGTCCTCCAAAATGGGCATCACCACTCCCTTCCTAGTCCTATATCTCACGTATTCAAGTCACACACCGCACGACCACAGGGAAATCATTTCACCTCTGTGTCCATGTTCTCTGCTGCCAAAACACATTTTGGTGAGTTGGCCATTGTCTCTCATTGTTTGGAGCATTCCCAGGAAAATCAGGGTCTTGTCTCAGTTGGTGGCATCAAGTACCAAAGCCAGGAATTACTACGAGTGGCAAAAAATACTGTGAGGGTGAGTATACATCTGACAGAACATGACATGAATAATTGCATGAATATCCATGGTAAAATACAACACTCTAGGGATTTATATACATTTTCCTGAGATATCACATAACTTGGGGGGTTGTCTTTGAGTGAGTAATGGTGATTGCATCCTGTTGCAAACTAAAACACTGTGTTATTTGTTCCCTTACAGCTAAATTTTGATCCTATCTAAGTCAAAAGGAAAATTTCTATTGAATATATTGCAGGTAGGATTCAAGTGTCACAAAAAAAGGGCTCACAAGTGTTGTTCTGTAAAATACATGTCTAATAAATACTGTATAAAAATGATAGATTTTAAAATCTGTTTTTGAAATCCAAGAATGAATGTGAATAAATGAAATCTGTGTTTGGTTTTGATTTTGTTTTCATGTTTTGTTTTTTTTTATTAAAAATGTGGTTAAGTGGTCTCACTTAAACCTAGAGAAACTGCTGATATAGATTTAGGACAACAATAGGCTACATTCAACCAAACCCGTTTTGATGAGAGAATATGATTTTTAGTGAAAGTCAGAAATTCAAGTTGTGAAAGTACATTTAAAATATCTATCACAGTTCCCAGTTTTTACAGCTTTGAGTGACTGAAGTTCTTGAAAGTGTGGGAGTTCTAAAAGATTTGAGAGTTTAAAAATCTGTCATTTGTTAGCTTTCAGAAAGAAAGATAGATGAATATAAAGAATAAGATAACAGCACAAAAGGGCTTTGTAACTGCCAATGAAACAAAACTGCATATTTCATCAGAGATATAAATGTTACAGTTTTAAATAAAAATGGATAGAAAATGAATGACTTGTTCTTTCTTCAAATTGGTGGATTTGAAGGGGTTAGCCTTGTTTTTAGCTCAGGAAAAGCTTTCTTGTTTGTCTTATATGATCAAAACCAGAGAAAAGCATTCAGGTGGAAAGATGTCTACTGTGTATAATAGGAAAAGTTGGATTTTTCAGCACAACCCTTATTCATAGCAGGGATACTGCATAAGAAGCTTATGAATTTCTATTTTAATCCAACAGCCAGTTTCCGTTTGCAACTATTTGTGAAATAACACAGGAATTCCACTGGTGAGCCGGTTCAGAGAAATACTAAATATGTCAAACTAATTGCGACTGGGCTCTGATTTGAGTTGCACCTGCGGTTTGTGAAACTCAAAATGTTGAATCTGGTCCATCCTTAAATAAACCCAATCACTCAGGGCACACAGATAGACCACCAGGAAGGCAAAGTCCTAATTGCATGAACTTGTTGACAAATAACAGGCCATGTAAAGAGAATGAAGCACGTCTCAGCTGCCATGCCCTAAGGAAAACCCAATGTAGATTCAAGAAATAATGAGGCAAACCCAACAATATTATTTAGGCCACTACAAAAGATTTCTTGTACTTTAGGGAAACATACTATTTACTCTTGGGACAAATGATATTCCTGCTTAATATCCAGATTTTTTGTTTGTTGTATACTTGGGCAGAAGTGTTATTGATAAAGTAATCAGCATTTTGTGAAGTGTCAGGTATTAGGTATTGTCCAGAATAGTTAAACTAATAGACTGAATCACTTGTAACATTTTTTCCTGTAGACAATGCATCTTACAGAATTAATTACCATAATTAAGAATAACATATTGTTTTTGTTTATCACTAGTTCTCAGTTTTGATGAAAGCCTTTGGAATATCTTCTAAGTTTCATATCAGGAAGTTTACTGCCTTTGAAATATTGTTTTCCTGTGTGGTTTGCTTAAATATCTATTTTTTTTTTTCATTAAAGGCAAATTGTGAAATCTAGGGAATAAAAGAAAAAAGGAAAAAAAAAAGAGTGAAGAATTTGTCAGAAAAAAATAAATTAAATTTGTATCCACATTGAAATGTAAAAGCTGGAAAAATTTTTGACAGCTTCATCTTTATTTTCTTTCTTTTGCCTATTAATCCATTTGTTAATGACCTGATTGGAAAGCAAGGGTAAAATAATGGTTCTATATTTACAAGAGGGTGAAAATGTCAAGTGTTCCAGAGCTGTCCCTTTAGTTTTTGGAATCTCTTTGTTTGGGGATTAGTTTTATTTTTTATTAGGACCTTTTTCACAGTGATCTTGGAATTGTGACAATAAAAACATCCCCTCAACCTTCATCTGACAAAGTGAAAGTTTTGACAAAGACCTCAGAAAAATGACATGCAGACACCTCTATAATAGTAAGCATGTATCCATTCATAATTGAGAGAAAACCTTCATTTATTCAGAGCCTTATTTAGAATCTCATTATCTTCTTCTAGCCTTTGATAATAGGGTCATGAGTTTCTAGGATGCACTTTGAGTTTTAAAGTAAAATGCAAATTGACAATGTGCTTTCTCTCACCATTTCTGTGAACTTCATTCCTACAAGCACACCGTAGCTTCCCAATGACCACTGCTTAACCTCCATGAAAGCTTCCATCCTGTATGAGCATAGAGAGTTGAACCAAAAGGCCTAAATAAAAGTCATTTGTCAGAAACAATCACATTGATTCCTGGGAACTTCAGGAGTGTGATCTTCAATCATCACATTTATGTACAGACTTTGCTGTGTACATATTGTAAAGAGACTCCTGGCAGTAGAAGACAAATTAGCTCACTATTGTGATGCTTTTTTTTTGTTGTTGGATTAAAACCTTAGAGTGCCAATTATGTGTAAGAAGTGCTTCTTCCCTTGCAAAGCTTTAATTTATCGAGTTAAATGGTTTTTCAAAAAATGAAAATAAATTTGCTTTTCATCGAGAAGCTTTGAAGTCTCTGGGACCTAAAGAAGAGTTTATGTGTCCAGAAACCTGTCTATTTTTTTTCCAGCTGTTTCGGTTGGGGTGATAAGAAATATTATCTCTCAAGACTTATTTGAAGAGCAACCAGAATGTCATATAGTGGGAAACCAGGAATCTCCATCTATTTAGCTCTTTGAAGAGTAGATTACTTGCACTCTTCATGCACAGAGAAGAAGATATTTTTTTACAGTAAACAGCTCACTAATCTAGCATGTCAGGATCAAATAGCTAGAAGCTGAAACTAGACAGATTCAGATTAGAAATAAGACATCCCTTTTTAACAGTTAGGAGAAATTGCATCGGCTTCCAAAGTAAGATAGGTTTTTAAGACAGGAAAGATGAATCATGGTCTGGAGATGTCTCTCTCTCTCTCTCTCCTTTGTCTGTTGAGAAACCCCAGATAACTAGGGTAGATGTCTATCTTTTAAATGGATAAAACCAGGTGAGATAAGTCTGAATTTATTAAATTGAGCTAATATTCTGTGTATTTCTTTATTGTGTAACTGTCACATAAAATGGTGGTTTAGCTGTAGTCTTTGGAAAATTGCTCTGGAATATTTCAATGCTTTTAATAACTGAGGCAAGTTTAGGAAGAACTGAATGTCCATAAGTGTTTAACTTCATCTGTGTAATGAAATGCATTCAGTTAGAAATGGGGATTACAGTCCTTATGATTTTTAAACCACTCTTCAGCTTACCTCTGGAAGAGGGCAGATCAGATTTACTAAATCAAATCATCTGAATGGTATTTGCATGACTGATTTCTAAGAGAATAAAACAGAAAGAGAAGGAAGCATCAGTTATGCATTTAGTACAGATTTACTAACAATAATGATGGTCATCTGACTTTCAGAATACGTACCATGGAGAGATTTTTCCTGCACAAGAAGTGCCTTAGCATGCTGATTTTTTTTCTTTTTTTCAATATATCTTTTTCAGGGCATGAAGGTGGGGAAATGTCACTGAGGCTAAGCAAATATATGAATATGAACAATTATCTAAGCCTGAGGACAAGTTCTCACAGGGTTTGGATGACTTCTGGCAAGTAATTTTGAGAGATACCTAAGAAGTTCCCTGTTTGGTTCCTAAAACAGGGGGAAAGTGCAAACACCTACATCTGCTCTGTGATTGCTCTCTGCATAGCTGACCCAAACCACCCACAGATGTACAAAAGTATTTTAACCTCAGTCTTACATTAATGTCTTTCTCATGTAACATCCATTGGTTATAATGCAGAAATTATTTCATTATCAAGGGTTATGATTCAGTTCCCTCTCTCCCAAAAGAGATTTCTTAACAATTATGTTAAAAAATCAGGCTCCTCACTATGCTCTGACTTCTGTGGTCAACTTTATCCCACGTTTATAGCCTGGTGGTGCTTTAGGAAATGGAAAATGTGTGTATGAGACTTTCTAAGTTTAAGAGAATTGAAACTCCCAGTTTTGGCAGGTAACGAGTTTGGACTGCACACTTTTGAAGCCACTGAGAAAAATCTCTCTCTTTCTATCATGCCTAGTGCCTAAACTCCAGAAATGAATGGGAAGTCAGATACATGTGCTATTAAGAGATTGCAAACAGCTTTGTCTCCAGACTTGTCTGGCTCCTTATAGAGAATAAATTTTCTGTATTTATTGTATCAGGGCACCACAGGTGATAGTGCAAACTGAAATTTTTTTCACACATACATATGACTGTGAAACATACCTTTATGGAGTTTTTTACTGCTTAGCTTTTGATATTCTTTACTTTGGCATTTGAAATCACCTTTTGTATCTAGTTCCCTGATAATATAAGCTGCAAAACTAGACAGACTCTGAGACTTTCCCCATCTCAGTTCTACATTCACGGAATGAAAAGGTTAATCTGGCCATTTTGGACTAGGTACTCTTCTGATAGTGGTTGTCTCACAGATTCCTTAGGTAATGTATCCCTTAAGATGATTCTGGTTGCTATTGTCTACATAGTAATTATAGAAAAAGTTGGTTTAAAATGAGCAATTTGGATTCTCTAAACAAAGCCATTTGAAGGTAGCCTGTTTTTCAGAGAATAGGACTTCACAGCCACCTGAAAAATTGAAAGGCCTAAAGCCAACTGTTTATTTTTATATTTAGGCCTGCAATTCTAAGAAAAAATATTCTTTATGAGCAATAACATACGCTCAAGTAACACTTCAAAGCCTGCTAAGATCATGAAAGTACTTTACCTTTCAGCCACTTAATTCATCTAGCCAAAGCCACAGCAGTTGCATGATTTAGAATAGTTTATTTCTGTATGATTTTGCAAAAAACCTTTACATTTACATTGAAGGTTTAATTATTAAAGCTTTGTTGGATATGGAAGACTCCTTCTAGTAGACTCTTACCATCTCTGCTGTGAAGACCTGAGATGGACAAGGAGATACTTCCATACAGTGAGGTGACAGTCACTTGCAGAAGTTTCAAGTCCCTTCTCTTGCTCTAATTCTCAGGACGGGAATGGCCACAGCTTTCCGATGCTGTAAAAGCACTTTGAAACATCCTATAGCTATGTAAAGTACTCATACATAAGAAAACAGTACCCTCACGGTGTGTCACATGGAAAAAAAATTGCATTTTTTTCTTTCTAAGGAAGAAAATATTTTATAAAAATGTATTAAAAGAGGCTTTCAATGGACTGAACTAGGCACAAATCACAGGGAACATCAAGATGTAATTGCACACTTATAGAGAATTCTACCATGAAAAAAGAGGTCTTGTTGGTTTATTTCCCCCCTGAAAAATGAAAATGACAAGCTCAAATTGTTGCGAAGTATACTGTGCACAATCAAGTGTGAGGAAATATCAGCTCACGAATCATTAACAGCCCCAGTTTCATGGACAGAGCGTTATCAGCTCTGTGAATCCAAACAAAACAATTGTCAGCTGCCACCTTTTCTCAACTAGACAATCAAAAATTTCACGTTGTGCAAAGCGAAAAAGTGAGATCAAACCTAGCAATCCTCTTGCCTTGCAGATGCAAAGATCCTTCAGCTCGTCAAAGTGTGGTCTCTTCCAGGGAATTAATATTCAGGGGAGGGTCTGGGTAGAGACCTGACCATGGCCATGAGGACATCTGGGTGCTCTCCCCACGCTTCAGCAAGGTTATTCTGGACAAATCCTGTCCCGCTGGTGAGGTGAGGGTGAAAGGAGTAGAGCAGAGTCAACATCTGCTCTGGACTCACGCCAGCTTGGAGAAGATGGAAGAAGAGGGGTTATGAGGCAGATGGGTTTCGTTTTACTGCTGTTTGAAAAAAGAATAAGTGTG
>NW_010125777.1:70726-82537 GCF_000699245.1 Pterocles gutturalis | reverse complement strand
GTGCATTGGGGTCTTTGTTACCTGTGCAGCTCAGCAGAGAAGCTGAGCATGCCCTCTAGCCAGCAAACTACACTATTCCATGGACGTATCGTATGAGTAAATGCATTTACAGTTGCACTCTTGTATTTTCTTGTATAGATTGTCTTTCAGCTTTCCTGCTAGGGGAAAAAGGCTCTGTCTGCCTTTAATCCCCTAAAATATCAAAGCACAGCATCAAGCAGGATCTAGCCCTTTACCTTACTGCGTTCAAGTTTATCCATCTGTGAAATTAGTATAATAGCATTGTTCTGCCTCACAGGGATGTCGCACGTCTGCTTGTTTCTAAAATGATGCTCCAGGCATGTTTTGAAATGCTTTCTGCTTCCAAAGTGTTTTGTAGGCCTTGGACAGGAAAAAAAAAAAAAAAAAAAACCAAACAAACTGTTAACTATGAGTGGCAAAGATGATAGATTCCTGCACTGAGTTCTGACGAAGGAGGATGATGTGGGACGAGGGCTGAGTGGTGGAGCTGGGGAAGATTCGTTTGGTGACTGCAGGGGACCACAGTCCTGGTGCTGCTCCTGTCTCACATGTTGTGGAGCAACATGGACAGGAGAAGTCAGACGGCTCTGCAGACCTTCCCTCCTCTTGTGCAAAATACTTTGAAGACCGTTATGAAATGGGAACATTAAGCTGAATGCTGAATGGAGAAAAAACCAATGTTTTTGGCAGCTATCACCACATGCTAAAAAACAACCACTCTTTGAAAAACCCCAATATTAACACAAAAAGCATTTTTCCAACTTAAAAAATAGGTTGGAACCCGCCTGTCACATAGTGAGTTGACTGTATGAGTCAGCGTCATTTCCTGATAAGTGTTTTATATTACTAACATTCAACTACACTTGAAGTTATTTAGGGCAGAATGAATGTTTATGCCTATGAAAGTTTACTGCAGCGAGACATTTGTTCTGAAGCGACTGGAAGATGAATAATGATGCTAATAACAATAACGTATTTAAATCAGAAAATACATTTGTTCATTTGTATTTCTTAGATCTCTGATCGTTGCTTCTCAAAGAGTTTCTCGCTCCATATTTTTACCTAATGGAACCGCATTCCTCAGACAAGCTGCTCTGAAGGCTGTTTACTTAATAAGCAAGTTGCCTGACTGAGTCAGGACTGAGAGAGAAAAAGAAGGAGAGAAAACACCAGCCAGTTGAAAAGCCAAGAGAATGCAGCACAGAAAGATGGTTTTGTAACCCGTCTCTCCCTCTGGGTTATTCACGTAAAATTGTTTATTTCAGTTCTGCAAAACTGGGTCTCCCTTTTCTGGAATGACACTTCTGCTGATTTCAAGGTATTTGTAACACACAGGTGCTCTGTTTGATTTGCTCCATATTACTTATTGACACAGCAATGCTGATCTCCCTGGTAGTCACTGTAAGAAGAACTTGTGGGGTTTTTTTTGTACATCAGGGGGGCTCAGTCTTGATAACCTCAGCCTTTGACAAGTGATGAGTCTGTCCCCTTCTTGGAAGAAAAGGTTCAGTGTTAAAAAAAAAAAAAAAAACAGAAGGATTTCTAAGTATAATGGTATCACAAAACTAATTCTATTTGTTTTCCATCTAGCTTTAAGTGTTGTTTTACATTCTCAGACTTTTTCTGGGAGACAAGAAGCAGAAGTTAATCTTTCACTAAATAAAAATTGATCCTTGCATAACAGGACTCCTGGAGCTAGGTGTGTCAGAATAATAAAGCAAATTTCGAGCTTCATGAGCAGCAGTAACATCATACCATTAAATTCATGTTAGTTGAGAATTTGCAGTAGTATTTCAAAGGAACCTGAAGTTTCTAAGAGACTAAGTTCCGTTAATGAAAACAATTAGGCTTTTATGTATCATTTGTGTTTAGGATAAAATTAGTCACAAGAATTTTCTTAAGAGGAATGAGCTGTGGGGCTTTTGAAGATTTTAGCTGCAGGAACATGCTGCTGTAGCCATGTAACCACCTCTGAAAATCTGACCCTGTGTCATTTTTAAAATGGAAGTCTAATGATTTTGACAATTTATCCTTGGCACCATGGATTCTCAGCTTGATCATAATTTTATATTTAATTCTAATCAGTTCTAAAGACTGCAAGCTAACCCTCTGCTTAGATAGTTAATTCAACCAATTAGTACCCACTGAGAATCCAGCTTTAAATTGGTTAAACAACTTTTTGAACAATTTGTGCCCAGTTCCTGAGCCTATTTTCCTCCTTATACTTTTAGGGTTTTTTTGATAGCAAGATAAGCAAAGAAACACTAGAATCTCCAAATTGCCTTTTCAGTTTGTGCTTCAGGCTTTTTTTTTTTTTTTTTTTTTTTTGGTTGGCTTGTGAAATTAGGGATTAAGATTTAAATGCAATTCACAGCGAATACTGCATACGGCACATATCTACTCTAACATCATATACAGATACTAAAATAAAAAAGTAATATGAGTAGTCAGAGAAATTTTACCTATTTATATGTCTAACAATTGTCCTTTTGATTCAAGGTCATGTGAATTTCCAGTTCTTCCCTGAAGCCTTTATTGACATCACATCTGTCTTGAGTGAATTTTTCTGTATTTTTATCTTGTATTGTATCTGTATTTTTATTTTGTATTTTTCTGATTTTTTATCCTCAAAAATCTCAGGACAACCACCTTATACTATAGAGTAATCATGTAAAATATTGTTTTTATTTTACCTGGATTAGTGATAAAATGATATTTGCTGAACTGAAGTGTATTCATCAGACCTCTGAGAACTATTGTTTTTTTGTCTGTAGGATCTGCATAGTTAAATTTTATTTGCTCTCTGGGAAACCTGCCAAAGTCTCTTATTATATCTTTAACATCCTTTCACTCAAATTAAAATATATTCCATTATATCTTCAGTAGAGTAGAAATACTCTGAGACTTGCACAAATTTTAAATAAACCTTTTTAACAGTATATGCTAAAGTATATGCCAAAAGAAATTTGGTTTAAGTAACAGGGGTTTTTTTCAGCAGTAAAAATAACTGCTGGAAATATGAATTCTTGACGGTCCAGTAGGGCCAATTTAAGGGTTTTCTTCTCACAGAGCAGGAGTTCTGGATCTCTGAAAATTCTCTCAAGCTTATATCCCAATTTCATAAAATCTGTACTGATCAGCGAATGATGAAAACTAAACCCCTGATGTGTAAATGATTTGTTTAAGTTCAGGTCCTAAATTTATTACTACAGCATTTAAAAAGGAGCACCTAGAGAATGAACCAAGCTTTCTTTTGCTCATTGTACTGGTGGTGCTTAATTGCCAGCTGGGATTAAACCATGACACTCACTTCTTCCAGCCTTTCACAGCTAATGAGAAGAATAGAAGAAATAGGGATCATGAAAAAAAAAAATTTAAAAAAAGCTGAAAAAAGCTTTTCTTTTTCATCTCATCTGTTTTGTGAAATTCTTTAATTAAAATATTCACCAACAATGCTACCAAAATCAATATGAAATATGAAATTATAAATATTTCATGCACTCCACTGAGGCTTTCTGAAAATGCACTTTTCTTTAATATTTTGGGAATATTTGTTAGGCTTGTGATAAACATTAATTTTATATGAAATACTTCATGTAAGAAAGGGGAAATTTTCAGATAACTGTCATATTTCTTATGAAAAGAAAAAAGCCATCTCAAGAAGTATATTTGTTTCAGAGACTGCACTTGTCATTTGGTGCCCAATGACAAGACCAGAGCCAATGGGCATAAACTGAAACACAGGAGGTTCCCTCTGGACATCAGGAAATGCTTTTTTACTGTGAGGATGACTGACCACCCGAACAGGTTGCCTGGAGAGGCTGTGGAGTCTCCCACCTTGGAGATATTCAAAAGCCATCTGGACATGGTCCTGGGGAACTAGCTCTAGGTGGCCTTGCTTGAGTAGGGAGGTTGGACGTGTTGTCCTCCAGAGGTCCCTTCCAACCCCAACCAGATTCTGATTCTGTGATTCTGTTAATATATATCACACAATATAACATTCATATCTGATACTTCCATTCAAATAGCGCAAAGCAAAAATATCAGATTGCCTGCACTGCTCTTGGACATAACAAAATGCGCTTTTTACCTTTTGGAAACTTTCTCTGTATCCTCAATGGTGATGAGGATAAATAAACATTTCTTTAAACAAAGCCTCCATTTTGGCAAATGCTGTCTAAGCAAAGAGTGCGCAACTTTCCCAGGAGCTTTTCTGTGCCCTGCTGAGGATCCAACAGATAGTTCACAGCAGAGCCAACACAAGCACAGAACGACATGCTTCAGAATTCACCATATGCCTAACGCATGCTATGCTGTATTCATTCTCTAATCATTGCTACCTAGCTTGAACTTCACCATGTCTTTCAATGGGCTCCTCAGTATTTTACACTGTGGCATTTTATTTATGACTTCTGCTGTAACCTTTGTAGCTTCTTCCCTCCCTTCTAGCAACCTCCGCCTATTAATCCTTACTGTGAAACAAGGCAGTTCTACCTCCAAGAACTGAGGCACAGGGACTGTGGGTTGGAGCCACAGCGATGTCTGAGCATTCAGGCTCCTCCATAGCATTGCCTCTACATGGTGCATCGAGAGAGATGTTCATGTGAGAGCTGCACCAGTGGGTTAGATGACAACCTGCCTAAAGCAGACAGGAGAAAGATCTGAAGAGAGTAAATCCTCAGCCTTGCTGATTTCTAGACTTCTGGCAACTAACTGGCCTGCAGGAAGGAATCTACTGGGAATTCACATTTCATGAGTGGGATTCATCTCACCTAATTTTAGACACGGGACTGTGAGTCATCAAACTCTGCTAATCACTAGGGAATAACAGACTGAGTTTTTCTTTAAATAAAGAAATTAAAAGCAATTCCAGAAGGCAATTTAGACAAGTGCTTGGGATAGCTGGAATGAATCATATGCTGGAAGTGCCTATTTCTCTCCATTCATAAAAGGAGGCAGATGAATGACTGCTTCAAGAGTCTCCATGTGAGCTAGTCACCCTTGACTCCCTCCATAGAAAATGGAGAAAAATAAGCACTTTTCAAATGCAATCAGTCTAACCAAATGTACACAGATGATTCACATCCTATATGTGCTTTTCCTCAATGGCTATTCAGGAGCTTGGGAATACTAGCTCAAATCAGTCTGCTGTACCGTTTCATTCATTTAATTAATCCCACCAGGACTCTTTCCATGAATTGGGCCCATAGTTATTTTTTTTTTTTTCCAATCCCATAGGAAGCTTGTGGTTCAGCTAGATCTGATATCCATGTTTGCTGAATCCTAAAGTAGTGTTTCAACACAACTTGTGTTGTCTTAATTTTGCTAAGCTCTTCCTCAAGTCCTGCTGCTGCCACCTCACAGGCTTCACTCCTTCCTACCCTGTGACCTTATGAACCACATACTTTTTGGCAGCCATACCCATTTCCTCCCCAATCCTGTCATCCTGTACATCCTGTTCCACCTCCAGGTCTCTCCCATCTCCATTGCCCAAGCACTCTATATGTCACTCTTTTAAACCCACTCAGATCTTCTGTTCTATCTCACTTTCAGCCTGTTGCTGATTTTAGCAAGTTTTCATCCACGTTTCCTCCTATTTCCTCCTCCCCTCTTGCTGCAAGTTGTCATTAAGTCTCTATGTCCCTGCTTACTGCAGGGCGGGGTTGGATTAGATGACCTCCACGGTCCCTTCCAACTCAATCTATTCTATGGTTCTGTGATTCTGTATCTTAGACCTCATTGTCTGGAAATACAATGTAGGTAGAGGAAGTCTGAGATTAACCTTATTTCCATACAGCAAGTACCATCCAAAACACAAGCTTGTCTGTATTTTTGACTATACAATGCCCACATTTTGCCTTCAGTTAAGACAGGACAGTAGAACTACTGAAATGTCTCAAATTTATGATACAAGTAAAGCCAAATAAATGACTAAGCCCTACACGTGCTGAAAATTGATGTACCTCTTTCAGAAATGAAAGATCGTAGTTGGTTTCACCTCAGACAGAAACAGAAGTATCAAAAGAATTGAACTACAGCCATCACATATCCTTCCTCTAGTATGCACAGAAGAATAATTTGCAGTTCTGTATTTTCACTCATAGGTGGCGATAGAAAATTGATACATTATTTACCATTCTTTTGCTTAAAGACGCTCCACAGAGACTATAGAAAGCATAATGAACTTTTCCAGACATTTAAAGTGATGGATTTTTCTTGTTTTGTGCACCAGGGCATTTGTAGAAGGTCATTTTAAATTGTGTCTGCACATCAAACATACCTGTGTGTACCTCTTCAGGCAAACACATAGCAAGAACTCAGCCTTTGATCTCCTTTGCTTGTTTTCTTTTTTCTTTCTCTTTCTTTCTTTCTTTCTTTCTTTCTTTTCTTTCTTTCTGTCTTCCTTTCTTCCTTTCTTCCTGTCTCTCACTTTTGTTTTCCTTATCTTTCTTCTCTTTCATTCTTTATTTTTCTTTTTGTTCTTTACGTCTCTTTTTGTTAAGCTTTTTTTTTTCTCTGTTTGTCTCTCCTTCCTGCATACTTGCCTGCCTGCTTACGCTTGCCTACTTTCTTCCCTCCTTCCCTCTCTCTCACTCACCTTCCATCTGTTCTTCCTTCTTTTCCTTCTTCCCAAGCTTCCTCTCTTCCTCCTTTCCCTGTAAGATAATAATCAACTGGTTTAACTGTTTGTTCCCTCTTGACTTCCAAATGAAATGGAACTGAGGTAGCTCTCTGGCTGTACATTCCTGTGTGTGTGCTCACAGATGTTAACACTTTTCCTAATACTCCCTCTCCCACATGCATCAAAAGACTCAAGTAGTAGTTCTCAGTGACAATCCCAATATGTTCACTTTTCCTATTCATAGCTGTCAGAATGATGTAATAAAAAATAAACTGAATTTTATGGTAAACATCTCAAGGTAAATGTAGCTCACATGTGCCATTACACTATCTCTGTTTTGTTCCTAGAAATATAAATGCCTTCATCTTAAAATACCTTCATATTGGTTACAGCTCCAGCTCAGAAGAGTTGAAAATAATTATTTAAAACACAATACCATAACTTTTTCTGGTTTACCTAACAAGCAATCATACTGGAAGGCATTCACAGTGCTTAAATTTGAACATTTCACTTAAGCTAGGAATCAGGACATAATCTTCCTTACGGTCAATGGACTATTTGGTCACTGAACTTATCCTCTGGAATAGTCATGTGGCCCACTGGGCAAAATTTGTCTGTATCACATCGAGGAATTTAAAATAATTTCTTCAGAAATATATACATTCATTGTTTCAGAGCATTAGTTAGCATGGACATAGATATACAGATTCATCTCACCAATCTTTTGGCATTTAACCAGACAATGCAAGTGTCCTGATTTCGGCTGGGACAGAGTTAACTTTCTTCATAGTAGCTACTAAGAGGCTGTGTTTTGGATTTGTGCTGAGAAGAAGGCTGATAAAATGTTTATAGCTGCTGCCAGGACTGTCATGGACTTTTCAGCTTCTCTGCTGTGTCAGTGTCTGCAGGGGCAGGAGAAGGTGGGAGGGAGCACAGCCTCAAATATCTGTTTAGTATTAGACCTTAGGTTTCGGACTGAGACCCAGATTGGCCAATGGTATATTCCGTACCATGCACGGCATGTCCAGTATAGAGATGAGGATCTGTCTGGGAGTTCTCTCTCTCTCTCTGGGTTGCCTCTCTCTCTGGGTTGCCCTTCTCTCTGGGTCATCTCACAGGTTCTTGGGCTTATATCTCTTTTCTGGGATTGCGATTTCAGGACTCTCTCTGCTCTGTGATCGTTAACAGGCAATGGGCTGAGCCATGGTCACAGGATGGTGAGCAGTATCACTGTGTATCACTCTTTTGCATACTTATATATTATTACTATTAGTATTACCATTATTATTTTCAATTTTACTGTAGTTTAGTTATTAAATTGTTCTTATCTCAACCCACAAGTGTCTTTTCCCTTTACCTCTTTAATTCTCTCCCCATGCTAGAGTGTGAGCAAGCGGCTTTGTGGTGTTTGCTGCCAGCCAGGTCAAACCACGATAGCAAGTTAGAGCAGTAATTGTACAAATCTCCTTTTACAGATGATGGATAGAGATTTTAAGAGAGCAAGTCAGGCTCAGGTTGGACTAACTCAAGTTTCCAGCTGACACAGCAATTAGATATGTCCAAATAGAGCAAAAATAGATCAAGATTATGTTCCATAAGCATAAACTTGCAATAGGCAAAGCATCTTTCAGCCATTTCAACTGTCCTAGTTCCTACACTAATTTGAAGATTCGATCTTCATGCTGTTCAACCAGAACAAATCTGACAGACTAGTTACTCTGGAATCATGTTTCCCACTGGGAACAATACAGGAAGTTTTATAATGAAGAGGGCCTAACAGACTCAGACAAAAAAGAGTTGAAGGAAATTATCTTCCTGACTTTACTTAACCCTGAAGACTCAGTTGGTCTTATTATTTTTGTCCTCAAATGTACAGTAAAACTGTTTGGTGGAAAGTTTTGGTTTGATTTTATTTCTTTCTTCCTGAAAAAAAATGTTGTGCTATTCAATTTCCAAAGCATGAACGAGATGACAAGAAAATTTTCCTAGCGTGGACTTTGCTCTCCCGTGTCTCTTAAAAACAAACATTCCCAGACTCCAGTAAGGGATTTATGTCAGCCCTTGGTGGCCACCACTTTCCCAGTCCAGCTGTTGTTTGGTCTTCAACTAGTTCTCAGACCAATTTTAGGGCAGTTTAGTAAGTTTGTGACTGTTTTGATTTGTGCTCCAATCTTTTTTTTTTTTTTTTTTTTTTTTTTGCAGGAGCTCATGGGAAGACTATTTGCATGCATCTTGGTGCAGAGAGTACCAGCTCCAAGATAAAACAAAACTCTACTGGAGAAGCAGACAATACACAAATGCCTACCTACAACAAAATGTGCATAAACTGTGCTCTCACTGGAGCTCATCAGCACAGTCCAGCTGCTTTTTGTTTACAGTGAGGGCAATGTTTTCCCTTACTGGAATGAGTATGGCCGGTCTTTTGCAACAAACATAAGAACTCCCAAGAGCTCTTTCAACAAATATTTAGAAAGTTATGGCATGATAAAGAGTAAAGCTAGAACTAAGTACCGAATCTGGGGTTGGATTTCAGTTCCACTCTTAAATTCAAGGCTGATATTTTGATTTCTGCTTTTGGCGCACCTCTAGAAAAAGCTGTGCTGTTCTGGTGATTGAGCTGAGAACATAATTAGTAATATTTTTTTGCTCAGCTATCACATTCATCTCTCAAACTTATGAATGTACAGATAATGGAAGTCTTAAGTGAACTCATTATTCACTTATTAATATTAATGTATTTCTTCAGCAAACAACTTTTATCAGTGTTTTGTCAAAATAAGGAATGGTGAATATTAATACAATATAAATTATCTATAATTTGGGCCACACTACTGCACCAGCTATGACTAGAAAGAAAAAAAGACCTAAAAGGGGAGAACAAAGATAGAACTAAATGGGTTCAGTACAGAAATTATAAAATTTTAAGCATTTTTCTAATTCCTCCTCCACCTCCAATCCTTTTTTCTTTTCCCTTTTATTTTTCCTCATTTTCTACCTTAAAATTCAGAAAAATCTGTGTAGGAAAAATAAAAGTTCACTTTTCTCAAAAGTTTTATAATTTTTCATAAGTACCTAGGAAAAGTAACTTTTATCAACAAGCAAAAAGAAAATATTCTCAAAAAAAAAGTAAATTATTTACTATAAAATATCACTTGGTAGAGAAATTTCAGAAAGCTTTCACAGTCGTGGGCTCCAGACCACTAGAATGTCTGAGTAAAACAAGTATGGAGGAGGCACAAAGATACACAATTTTGTTAAAATTATACATTTCTGTCTGAATCACCTCACTGCAGTATTTGCTAAAGACATAGTGTTAAAGAAACAGCACAAAGCTCCCCTTTCAAGGAGTGCATAAGTTTCCATGGAGGTGAGATAATCATCTTTGAAGGTTTCTTTATTTTGTGACACTATCTTCTCTCACAGAACTTCGGTCCTTCTTCTGAGATAAAGGAGATGAGATCATTCTTCTGCAGCTGTAATCACAAAGGTCCAGATCACAACACTTTCATAACTCAAGATTTCATCCTGAATATCATGATATTTGTCCTTTTTTTTTTTTTTTTTTTTTTTTTACATAAACTTTTGCTTCTCGGTTTTAATTTCAGAGGAACCAAGTTTCTTGTCCTCTGGGATACATGGTGAACTTGGAAAATGTGAGTTCTTGGGGTCCCAACAAGTCAGAAGACAAGTTAAAATGCCCATAGAATTTATGTTTAAGCCAGATTTTTAAACTTTAGGCAATATCTGAATTCCTAGTTTAGCAATACTCAGCTTCTGACCTTCCTTTAGTTGTAAACAGGTGCTCAAGGAGGTCAGGCTGTTCATATCAATAAGTCCAACATTCATTTCAATGAACATCCTTTAATACAATTTTGATAATGTGTATAATCTTCTGTCAAGATAGGAGAGGAAAAATAAAGAGCTAGCCGGAAGACGGCTCATGTTCAATTAGAACACGTCTTTTCAGGGAAAGATTTTCTTCCCTGTAACATAAAATAGGCCCAGACTTGCCACTGAGAAAGAAGTCTTTTGAGATTTGTTTTGGCTTCATTTTAACCCTGCAAAGTGTTCTCAGATTTCATACTTTTCTTTCAGAAGATTGAATTGATATGTCAAAAAATCTATCTGCTTTAGGATATGGACTGTCAAAACAAACAAACAAACAAACAATCAAGGAGGGAGAATCCACAAAAACAACTCATGTACATATTTAAATGTAAACAACTCACATACATGTTTAAATGTTAGGTTAGCTTCCTAGCTGGGTGGGAGACTGGATCACCAAGCAACAATTAATTTAAATGGCTATTGAGTTTCTAAAGAGGCAGATCTTAATTAGGGGTAGCTGCCTTGACATTTTAGTTGTCTGAACCCATAGCAGCTTATTTGGGATTTCAAAATCTCTGTCAGGATTCAGTGTATAATGTAATTTGATAGAAGTCAATGGAAAAACTCTAAGAGGGCCTCTCAAGTCAAGCGTGGGTACCTTTCCTCTGCTCAAAGAGCGGTAGGTTTTTGAGGCACCTTCCTTGCACCACACACTCTCACACACTGTAAAGAGACCATAACTCATGGAAAAAGAAATCTCAAGCTGTGTCTGGTCCTGGAGATACAGATTCACTGCTTCTGCTTTAGGAGCTGGTCAATGATAGACTGAATTTATCATGAGGCATTAAAGGAAGGGCTCTGAGGAACAGCTGAAAGTAGACAGGTGTCTTGAGGTCTCCATCTTCTTTGTCTCCTGGTAACATATTTATTGAAACACAAAACTCTTCAGGGTAGAGACTTCACTTTTGCAAATGTGCTGGCCTTTCCAAATTGAGTAAAAATGTGCAAATTTTAGAAGTGATAAAGCACCTGCAATAACTACTAAAGCTGAAGGAATCTGTGGGCATTCAGTGTTTGTTTTACATCTTCACTTCCATTTACGTTTCTACAGTGTAAGTGCTATTGGAGACACACAGAGGGAGACTTTCAAAAGCACCTTTACTATACGTGGGAACACAGCATCATTGCAGAAGTCAATAGGATCTATGCTTATAAATCTCTGGTTGATTTACATTAAAACTTAAATTTACAGTGAATCAAAGAAAGGTGATGATTAGACCCAGAAAATATAGAAAAGGAAGAGGATGCTAAAAAGATAATGGCAAAAACAGTGAAAAAGA
>NW_010125777.1:43559-70705 GCF_000699245.1 Pterocles gutturalis | reverse complement strand
TGTGCTACAGAGCAGAGGAGTGAAGTGAGCTTAAAGTGTGGCTAGCATAAGGAAAGCAGAAAATTGAGACCATCATGAAAGGTGTCACAATTAGCCAGCAGCAAATGCAAATGTCAACATTCTTTCTGAGTTACAGCAGAGATTTCTCCTGATCATCTTCAGTGTTGTCCCCAGTCCTGCATATGTCTAATTAAAAAGCCACTAGTTTAAATACATCATAGTTAATTTATACCAGATATGGTCAATCGCAGTTGCTAAAGCCTTTTTTTATGATTTAGCCTACAGCAAAATGTTAGAATTCATGCCCCCAGCATTGCTGCAGTCAGGGGTATCTTGGGTTGCTATTATGTCAACATGATGAAAGTGTTTCAGATTTGCCTTTAGTACTACAAAGTTACTCTAAAACGACATTGATTTAACTGGAGGGGGTTATACTCATGTTGGCAGTAGAGTGATAAAATTAGTAAGAGTCAAGAAATTCAACTTAGAGAACAAGCATAGTATTTTCCTAACAAAAAAAGAAAAATAAAATTCCAAGTTCTGGAGCCTAGTCAGGCTTAATTAAAATCAATATAATGTAATTTCCTAAACAAAGGAAAATGTAAGAAAGTAGAAATTATGAAAATAGTTTCAAAAATAAAGCTTTGTATCTGGAACTAAAGGTACATAGCAGAAAAGCTGCTGTGAGAAACAGAGTTGGGTACAGGATGTTGTGGGAAAGAAGCTTCAAAGACACACTGGAAAGATACCACTAGAAGTCAATGTATAGTAATGCCAGGAGACAATAACTGCGACCCAGATTGTTCAAATGAGAAGGGAGTTGGGCACAAATATTTTGCTGAAATTCAATTTCAGCTGACTCTGCCTTCTTTTCATTAGGGCTCTGTTCATTATTGCTTTTTCTGTTTACCCCTTTTTAGAAAAAAAGACGTTTGAGTTGTTCTGAACTGAGATAATTTTTTTTTTTTTGCTTTCTTGTCTAAAGTCAAACAAAAGGCTTGCCTCATCTAGAAACACAGTGTTTTCCTTTTAAAATGAAGTCTTGAATCGGAAAAGGGAGAATAACTGAGTCCCATCTTTCACTTGCAAGCTCAGAATATTAGATATTTTTGTTCACTTTCCTTCTTCACTAATCTGAATCAGCCTGTCCCTCCGTTAAGAAAACAGTCCACCCATGCAGCTGAGTACTACAGAAAAAAAAACAATCAAAAAGAGTTGCATCATGTTGCTGATTGGTCTTTCCAAGAGGAAGTCAGATATATGTCACATTTCTCAATACTAATTAATATTTAGCTACTTTATACAGATCAAAATAATACCAGTACTGAAATAGCAAATTTCAGACAAAGTACGTGGTTGTGCCAAGAAATCCAATTAATCTGAGGGGGCTTACAGAGTCACAGATCCTTTGGGTCAGGGTCTTCCATCAAGATGAGATGAGACTGCACTCTGCATTGTGCAGCTTTCTAAGAAAACTCTCTTTGAGTGGGTTTAGAGATGAGGAGAGAACTGGGAAGTAGAAACAAAAAGGAGAGCCCTAGCCACCCTAGAAGAAAAGTGAAGATCATCCTGAGGTGTGAGGAACATAAGCAAATGGGAAAGTTACGACAGCCTTAAATGGGCTCTCCCCAAGGGCCTCCACAACACACACAGAACAGATCCTAGACTAAGTTTTATCCAGCAGACATATTCTCTGGATAAGACCGTTAGACTACTAACAAGGAGACAAGGATGCCCTGATCTGACGTAAGAGGAGTGGAACCAGTGCAAAGTGTTGCTAATTTTTTTCAAGAGTAACTTCACAACAAAGGAGTGGGGACCCAGCTGACTCAGATTTGAAACAAGGAGTAACATTCAGGTAGGAAAAAGAAGTAAGGGGGGTAGTAGTCTTAATTACATGAGAGACCAACCTTTCCCTGTGAAGAGACATCCTACCTTGGGTGCTGCGTACAGTTTTGGGCGCCTCAGTGTAAGGAGGAGACTGTTCAGAGGAGGGCAACCAAGATGGTGAAAGGTCTTGAGGACAATGGACAATGCTCTTAGTCATATGGTATAGTTTTACGTAGTCCTACAAAGAGCAGGGAGTTGAACTTGAGGATCCTTATGGGTCCCTTCCAATTTGAGGTATTCTGTGATTCCGTGATTCTATGATATGCAAGGTAACTCTGATTTCAAATTTCACAGATTATCTGTTGCTGCATGTTGACTGCAGTATTGAGATGTGGGGTACCTGAGAACTGAACCCAGTAGGTCTAAGAGTAGAGCAGAGCATCTTTCTGCACACACCTCCTTTAGCAAGGGGAGAAATTGTCATCTTTTCTGAAAACACTGCATGGGAGAAAAGTGCCTTAGGTAAGAAAACTTGTTTTGATTAATTTATCTCTTGACAGAGAATGGAGTTAAAGTAGCTTGGATTTTATATTGATTTAGAGACCGCTATAGACTTGTGGATCCATAAAACCACTTTGCATTGCCAATCTGGTCCTGAGATACTCCAGATGTAGCACTCTGAGAAATTTCAATACCTATTTTAACACAACAAAACACAAAAGTTCTGGAACAGTTTACCTGCAGGTGTCTACCCATCTCCTAAGTGTCTAAGCTCCCGGTACAGTTAAAAGAAAAGTAATTAAGACAGTCAATAGGTTCTAGAACTCAATTAATTTATCTAAATGAATGTGTCTATTGCCATTTGCGGTTCCCTTGTGGATCACATTTGGCTCACACCTGCATTTTCAGTAGGGCTTATGTCTCCTGTAGAGCATGTGTCATGTGTATCCAAGCTATTTAAATGTCTCAAATACTCTAGGATGTTTCTCTGAAAGCAGACATATCTGTGTTGCTCAGATTATCAGCTCATCCTGAAGTAGTTATCTAGGGTGGCATCCAGTTGCCTAAATACAGTCTTGTGTCATTTTAGATTCTGAAACATATCTTGCTTGGCCTCTAGCTGCTGCTTCACAATGGTGTTGTCTCCCATAATTCCTATGTTACATATGTCAATCCAGTAGGAATGCCTTAGGCATTTCAAAAAGCCCTAGATATTTAAGCTTCTGAAAACTTAACAGTTGAATTCTACTATTAATGGCTAGTCAGCAAAATAGTTCTCTCAATACAATGTCTGTTGGCTGTACATATCAGGAAATGAAATATTCAGCTCACATATGGACATCTAAATATAGGCTCTTTAATCTTAAATGGGATCCCACCCCTAGGAATCACTGATGGATCGTTAGAATTTTATATGTCAACCTTGAGCATGCTGGCTACTGGAAAAAAAATCCTTTTCATTCCCTCTTCTGACAAAGCTCTTGTTTCAGACATCTTGATCTCAGTGAAGAATGCGGAATTTTAAGTGTAATAACTGAGGCAAAGGCTTATAAAGATCATAATTAATTCCTAAGCAACAGAACTGGGTGTATATGGCAGGTCAAGGGATTCTGGTAGCCAAAGTTTCACTGGAGATCAATCCTGGTGATGGGAAACCAGTCTCTGGTGGTAAACTATTTATCAGGGCTGCATGTTTTCTACTTAGCAAACTCCTAAATAATAAATAAATAAATAAAGACATACTTGAGGGAGAAAATGTGCACTTTCTGTGGAATGCCAAATGGAAGGATTTTGTACATCATTCACCTGTGATGGAAAGCCCCTTTTGCAATATCCATTGCATTTAGATAGAAATTTTCAATTAAACTAGTGGACTTGATCTGTCCTGTGTAATTAATTTGATCACAGACTATCACAATGGCCTTCACTATATTGTCACTCAAAGAACACAATATCTTTCTATAAAATAGCCTTTTTAAAAACAGATATTTAAAATTTAATAGCAGAAGCAAAACTGAAATCCTGTAAAAACAAAACACTGTGCTGCACATTCTTTCTTTTCTCTGTAGGAGATGAGAAGACAAAAGCATCCTGATCATAAAAAAGAAAATAAATCAGATAAAGACTTTTATGGAGTAGAATACATTCTATTTGGACTTGAATTGAAATAGGTAGGAGAGTCTGAATTTGAAAGAAAGTTGTGGTCTTGGAACAAATTAAGAAAGAGGATGTTATTGGAAGAAGGAGGCAAGTATTTTTCAAAGTGAGCTTTGTAATATTTGGAAGAATAAAAGAATCATTCAGTACTTAAGTAAAATGAATTGCTATTCCAGTCCTTTTGAGGTTTGTCTGTCCTTAGCCTTAGTTACTGTGAAATTCCTTGACAACAGTAATAAAGCATTTACACTGAGAGTCTTGACTTGTGCCCACTTGAAACATTCTTCTTCTATTGACTCAGAAAGCTTTGGGGGCAAAAATTGTGTGAAGCAATGAGTCTATTCAGTATTAGACAAAGGGATAAAGCATACAATACGGGAGACATATTTTCCCTTTGCCTATGAAATATTTCAAGTGAAAACTGCTTCTTTCAACACTGCAGACCTTGTGGGAAATGACCTGTACACTGGATAAGTTGACAGGCACAGTGGGGGATTTCATTACACCTCAGAATTTGACTGGCACAACCAGCTCTCTCTGGCTCTCTGTAACCCCTGGCAAGTGCTTGGAATTGAATCTGTAAATGTTAATCAATATTTCAGGCCTATTAAATAAAGTAAGGCATTGTGGAAATCAAAGCAGTAATGGCTAGCATGGTGCTGTACGATGACTTCCAGGCCATCAAAAACCTTGTAGGGAGCAAAAGAGCAAATATTTTAATAAAACAATTACCTCTACAATTTCAAACCTGCAGAAAAATGTTGCATCTCCCACCCTATCACACTAACTTAATTTTCATTTCAAACAGGTCAGTGAACAGGAGCAACTCAATACAGATATTTAATGAGTCTTTAAGACGCTATCCTAAATCTTTGGGAAAGTAAAAGCACATCATGTGTTTAAAATATCTACAAGCACATCCATTTCCTCTCAAAGATGAAATGGGGCATAACTGTACCCAAAGCCTGAGGAAGTTTCACCATTGATTTTGGTGGATACAGGCACTGAGTGAGATTCATGGGTGGGACTGGTTTAACACAGCTGTAGACAGCTGCCCTTAGGCAGCTGTGGTTGAGCTGGTCACCCGAGGCTCACATTGGAGAGAAATTAGAACTTCTGGAGTGCAATTTATTTCATGCTAAAGCCAATGTCTGAAATAGGTCAAATGGATTGTACCTTAAAGCCCTCTGGTCTCTGAAGTGATTACAAAGAGAGCCACAGGTAGCCAAAGCAACTAAGCGATAGACATCCAAAGCTAGGTGAGATAAATCACTACATCCCCATATATCTAGTCATGCATGGACATAAGCCAGACTGTAAAAGGCAAGTGAACCTATGCTGCTCTCAGGCAAGTGTGTAAAAGGGTAATACAACAAAAAAAAATTAAATATTTTCACGATTTTTAATTGTGTCCCTGTTATCAAGTTTGAAAATAGTCTTTAGGAGTATACACATCTATATCAAGCACCCACTGAGTGAAAAATTATTTCTAACTTTTTCTCCCCTGCACAGAACAAAAATTCAACTGTGGATAACTTAGTGCTAACTTCCTGCAGTATGAAGCAGCAGCTCTTGGTTTCTTTAGTGTCTCGGTAAATATGGGAGGTGGATGCTAATGTAGACAAGACTAGGTATTGCTTGTCAGCTCAGTAATATCACCCTGCCTCTGAGAGGAAGCAGCCTATGGTTTGGTTCCTTTGCCTTCAAGAACTTAGGGAGAACCAGGTATTATGACCAAATACCAAGGCAAGATACAATTAATTGCAAGTCTCTTAGTTGCTATTGAGCAAACTGTCTTCTTCAAAAGTCAATTCCCATTTCTCAGCAAGATGACCACCATGAAGTGTAACAATTTCATAGTAAACTTGATAAGAATTTCCTTCATTGACCACACAGAGATAAAATCCTCATAGATAGGTCCTATTTATCAAATAACAAATTTATGAAATTGAATTTTATGGTGTTCTGTTCCCGGGAGTGGTGGAACTAGCTATTTTGGTGAATGAGTGTTGTTGATGTTTTTGGAAAGTGGAAAAAAAGTGTCAAGACTTACTCAGAAGGGTCACAAAACTCTTCAGGCTATGAATCAACTCAATCACTGATGTTCTGAATATCTTGAAGTATATCTGTATCCCTCAGAGATGTCCTATGTGCCAGAGGCTTTGGGCGCCATCAGAAGTCAATTTTCTGTGAAAAAGAGCCAAGAACTTTAATGAATGAGAGTTATTTATAGCTGCTGGTTACAACACGGAGCTTGTAAGATGTTGCCCTGGACACCTGGTGCAGTAACTCCACCTGAAATGCCATTTGTGCCCGGCCCTGTGTGACAGTACTAATCTGTCCTTGAAGGAACACTGTAGGTGCTGAAGCTGTGGAAGGCTACAGATCCTTGCAAGGATGCGCAAATTATGGCAGATCTCTTCAGGAGGGAGGAAGACAGAACTCACAGGAGACCTTCAGACCTCTTGCCTCTGAGCCTACACACAGCCAAAAGGACAGAAAGAGGTAGAGCACCACACTTTTCTCTGTCTTAACCCCAGCCTCCGACACTCTTGGTGATGCTTAAGTCCTAATCATTTTCTTTCATTTCATCCTCATGTTCTCTCTCCCTTGTTAAATAAAGCACCTGTTATTTACAGCTCTCATCAGCCTGCTCCTAATCTAGTGAGACTGCAGAAAGTTTGCCTGCAAACTCCCACTCCTTCTGTCAGCTTGATTGCCTGGGGATGCCTTATGAAGCTATTCATGCTCCATCACCACCTCCTGCTTCCTCACCTTCTTTCCCCTCTCCTTAGCTGAGGCATGTGCTTTCCTGTCATCTTCCCTCATGTCATCCCTGCTGGGTTGTGTAAGATACAAAAAGCTGCAAAAGTACATTTAATTCACTAGTGCTATAACACAGGCCTTCCCCCATCGCGTTTCAACTATCCCCACTGTAATTTGAGGATGTGTCATATCCTCACAATGAGGGAGCAAGTTCTCCCTGTGGTGCTCTGGTTTTCCTTTCTCTTCAGGTCTGGATGAAAGACATGAAGACTGGAAAAGGTAGCTTTAATCTCCAGTAAGCACGAAAAGGGTTTGAGGCTGTGCAATCAGAGTGGATCATGCAGGTTAGAGTATTAAGATAATATTTCTTCAAGAGGACAGAGTCTGTGATGTAAGGCTGCTTATGTAAAGTTGCTTCAGGGGAACCAACACAAAATGTTCTCAGGAAAGGGTAGATTTAGATTAGATTATTAGGATAGTTAGATATTAGGAATAATTTTTTTCCTGTGCGGGTGGTGAGGCAGTGGCCCAGGTTGCCCCGGGAAGCTGTGGATGCCCCATCCCTGGAGGGGTTCAAGGCCAGGCTGGATGAGGCTTTGAGCAACCTGGGCTAGTGGGAGGTGTTCCTGCCCATGGCAGGGAGTTGGACTAGATGATCTTTAAGGTCCTTTCCAACCCAAACCATTCTGTGATTCTATGATTCTGTGAAACCTGTTGATGGAAGTGCCACGAGGAGGGTTACTGAAAAGCTAGCTCTATGGAAGGTGACTGAGGCAGTGTTAGGCACATAAGCTGAACTGTAGCACACCATGGACATTGGGGACCAGTCTAGGAACCTGGGGATGCTGTCTGTGAACTATCAGAGACTGGCAGCCTGTGTGTGGGGTCCAGTGTTTACATGCTGGCTATGACGAAGCTTGTTTGCAGCCCCCCCCCCTCCTCAATCCCACAAAAACCTTGACAAGTTAATTAGTAGAGAGTTCCATGTGGTCACTGGAAAAATCTGCAATGTGAATGTAAACACCTTTACCAATAAGGGGAGGCACCAGGGCACCAAAGTTGTCATGGGTCTGAAGTACTTGAGGTGAACATTTTCAGAGGAGATTGAATAAATGGCTCATAGTGTTCACACTGAGGTGGTAAGGCTCAAAGAACTATCTAAGCCCAAAAAAAAAAAAAAACCAAAACTGATGTTATTATTCTACCAAGTGCTATTGCAGCACAAAAAACTATTCCCTCAGGAAGCTGCACTCTAACAGTGAGCTCCATGTACAAACCAGTCCTAGACCTGATTGTTCAGCTCTCCTTTCTTGCCTAGTGTTCCTGTTCCTGCTTCCCTCCACCCATCTGTCTAGGCTTTCTTGCTTGTCCCAAGCTTGACTTCAACTTGGTGCCTGACCTGATTTCAAAATTACTGTCATCAAAATCTCTATCTTTCTTCTCTGCTTTTGCTGTCTACGGTGAAACTGAGAATATGTAGAGTCAGTACTTTTATTTCTCCTAAGATGCAAGTTCACAAACCTCTATTTTGAGATGGACTGACATGGTCTGAGTACTCCTACGGAAGCAGAATTGTCTGGCCAAGTGAGGTAGAAGTACCTAACCTAAGGAATATGAGCTGCACAACAGGCTGGATGGAGCACTGTTCCTCATAGAACATGAGTCTTACCATGCTTGGATAGCTACAAAACCAGGCACACAACACTTGTAGCTACCAAATCATCATTTGTCTTCAAGTACACGAAAGGATAATCAGATTTGTAAAATGGGTGAGGTGGCATATAGTCCAGAAATGCTGTCAAATACAGTGGGATGGACTGGACCTGGCTATCTACATCCTTCCTCAGTTTCAGTTGTGCACAATATTCCTCCTCTCTTTGTGATACAAACTGTTGGAAGGGGGACTTTATAAAACAGATACCATCTTCCTTTTCAGGGATGGCTGTGGCACACGAATCATTGATTGTAAGATTAAAATGTGCCTACAACACTTAACTGGAGATCTGTTTTCACAAGCATTTAGGTTTAAATTCTGATTCACTCATATCAACAAGGAATAAGACCCCCAAAGTCAGGGTAACAGCTAAATGACACTGGGATGGGTTGAGGCAAAGAACAAGTTTCCATGAAGGCTGGGGTTATGCCAGGCAGGCCTGAAAAATCTGAAGCCTCATTTTTAGGTTGTACATTGTTTATACAATGTAATGTTTATGGAGAAGGTCTACTGCTGTGTCCATTCCTGATTTCACCATAAACTCTGTCATGTTTGATCTTTGTATAGATCTTGTTGCAAAGAGAATGTTATCTGTCTAATAGGGTGACTGCATAAAAGACTTCAGAATTTATGAAATTTTCTGCTGTTTTCAGAAGGATGGTCTCTAAAAAATGCAGGCTGGAAGGAATAGGGAGGCAAATCAGTCAGCACAATATGTGTTTCAGCAAGGAACCTGAATGAATGGTGCAAACCCCAGGAACTCTCTGAGCTCTTTGCAAAGCAAAATCGGTTTTACATATGACACATTCCAAGAATATTCCCAAGGATATAGTGGTCAGATTTGTCCTTGATTTCATTCTTCATTAGCGTATGTGAGCCAAAAGGAAAGTTCTTTTGTATTTTACATATTTAGTATCATTTGGGTTTGTTGATCAATCTTTTTTGTCTTGTCCTCAAAGGCTTCAAAAACAAACAAACAAAAAATCTTACCATTTTCAGCAGTCTCAATTCTAACATTTACTGATAAACCAAATTACATGTTGGTGAGCAAAATTTCAACAGGAAGTGAATCAATTAATTGATAGTCAGAGTGTCTCCTGTTCCCAGGCTCTCCAAATAACAATTCTGGCAGCTCTGTTCATGACTGTCCCCAGGCCTTTCTCTGTTATTTGGCTTGATCTTCAACAAACATAGAAACATACTTCATAATAGTTACAGCCTCTTAAGTAATGATAAAAGTGGTAATTTGGGGCAGGACCACAGCCTACTGGTACACACTGAAGGGCAATGAGATTTATAGTAAGTGTCAAGTGGCTAACTGTAAGATATCTCCCCATCTGTACTTTTATACAAATATAAGGGAAAGTAATAACCACAGAATACAATGATATTGCTGAAAAAGATCCATTTTTAAAATAATATCAGAAATATGGGAGTCAGAACAGTTACATGTAATCCAGTTTAAAATGTTGAATAGTGGAACTAGGACAAGGACTTTATGGATTAAAGTGAGTTATTAAGAAGTTATTTCATCATTATAAGCATAAGCTTCCTTTCTTTAGGAAGACTGATTTTTTTTATTATTTTTGCTTCAGAAAGCTGCTGAGTGAAACTCATATAATGACACCAACTGTCAAACTTATCATGTCTCAATTATATTAACACCTTCTTTTGAAGTTCCTAACATGTAAAATGCAATTTACTATAAAAGATTTCAACACCTACTGAAAGGAATTCAAGAGCAGAGAAATGCTGCATTACAGCATGCGCTTTGGAGAGTTCAGGAGGTTTGTCTGTTGCTGCTTAGAAATCTTGTATGCTGGGGAAATTGGTAGTGTACTCTTCTAGCCTAATAACAGAAAAAGAGCGGAAAAAATATCGCTGTTTATTTGAAATGTTCAAACATAACTTGGATGATGATTTGAGAGATCAGCCAAGCAGGTCAGTTAGCACAAAACCGCCCTCAACTAAAATTTAGTGACAAACCTTGTTTATCTGTAGCTCAAATTCAAAGTCACTGTATGAACTCTGCTCCTTCTCTTCCCTTTTTACCCCCTAAACCCAAAAGAATTCTGCTGAAATAAAAAGGAAAAGCATCTTTGCAAAACTTGGGAAAATACAGTTGGGGTTTTTTTTTTTGTATTTTTGAAAGTTAAACTCTTTTGAGTAGGTTTGTATCACTGTTTGGCATGAGTTAATATGTAAGGTCTTGCAATGACACAAAACTTCAGTGTTTCAACTATGGTGTTGCCATACTGTTGAACATCATAGGTGAAATTGTAATGTTCAGGAGCCGTAGTTATGTGGGTATAGCTGAGTGATCTTTGGAAATAAGAGAAATCTTTATCAGTGTTTTAGTTTCATACAAGTCTATCTGATATCAAACAGTCATAATGGTATCGTCATAAACGTGGCATAGCTTCTGATTTACATGTTGCAATAAAGACTCAGGCTGCTACCTGAAATAAGCTTCTGAGCACAAAATCAATATGTACAACACGTCATAAATTTTTACTTGGATAATTGATAGGAAACTTTCCAAGATGGCCTTTCTTTACCTCTATTGTATTTCAAAGGCCTAAATAATCCCACAAGAATATGCTCCTCCCTCTGCAGCTGTCATTCGTTTTCTCATAGGCAAAAACATTGTGTTCTTCCATTTTTAGATAGCTAGTCTTATGTTTGACAGGGATGGCGAGTTTTCAGGGAGCTGGAAATGCACAGTATGGCTCCTTTTGAATTCAATCCAAGTTGGACACCTAAAAAACCATGAAAGCATTCAAATCCCAAAGTGATTTTGGAAATCTTAGCAATAAGCTTTTAACAACAAGCTGCACAAATCTAGTTTTAGAGAGCCTCCTTCCAGTAGTTTCTACCTGGAAGTCATGATTCTGCAATTGAAGGGGAAGCTCTTTGAAATCTATTCTTCTCCTCCTTAGGTACAAATGAGCTATTTATTTATGGCTGAAGAAGTGTTTTCCTGTTCAGCGATATTTTTTTTTTTATAGTTAAGTTATAAATAACTGTTGTAAAAAAGACTTAGGCTTCTGAGCTCCAGATAAGGCTGAATTCACTTTATGAGAAGCAGAATATCTTGGGACAAAACGCCTAGAACAGTAACAACAAAGACCAGTGGATTATATAATCTGAACACAAACAATTTCCCTACTTCTTATCACTGTCCATTGAATTCTGCATCATGCACAAAGCACAGCATGCATTCAAACAAAGCTCTAATGTGTCATTGTCATTACCTTGTCCTGCATGTATGATTTCTAGGGGGGAAATTTCACAGCTGAGAAAGATTTTGTTTTATTGTGAGTAAACACAACATAATTGTTGTTTCCAAAGAACAAAGACAATAAAACTAAGAGACTAACATTTTCCTGTCCAATTATGCCCATGTTTTCCCCTTCACACACTCTTCTACATTTCTTCAAATAAGGAGATCAAGATTGAGACTGCTGGACTGATAAATTCTGTCTTTACAAAAGCCATGATTTTACTCTCCTAAAGAAGCAGACAGTTCTTTGCAAATGTTGGATAACCTCGATCTCTTAATGTAATCCTGTGGTCTGGGGACATGAAGTAATTCACACAGAAGAAACAAAACCCCTCCATCTTTAAAAGTTGCTTTTTCTTGTAAATACGTTTTTGTGGCTTTGCAGAGTTTCTCTAAATAACGATTTCTGGCCGTGTTTCCATATGTGTGCCTCCGAGTTCAGCAGATAAGTGTGTATTTAGGCATTAAATAAATGATAGACCATCTCAGAAGTGGCATGAGTACACTAGTAGAAAGAAGCACGAAATATTATTTATTACTTCTGAAATCAGTAGAAATGGGTAAATTCTTTTGCCTTTGTTTTCACTGAGCCTTGACACAAGAAGTTTTAGACAATTGGTGAAGAGCTTTCACAATCTGATGACCACGTAACTTAGGGAATGCAGTCACCGTTATGAGTAGACAATGAATAGAAAAACCAGGAATTGATGTCTTTTCTGATAGAGTTATTCCTATTCCTCACCACTCCTAGCTTTGCTGTTTCTTCTCCTAATCTGCATTGCAGTGGTATTTGAGTTGGAAGGCACCCACTTCCTTACATTACTGTGCCTGAATTTCAATAGAAAATGCAGAGTAAATTTAGAGGCATGCAGTTCTGGAAAGCAGATATGATGAACTGTGGTTATAGGCAGCTAAACTCCTGTTTAATTTCATTGAAGGGGATTTGATACTTTTGTGTAGACATATGACATACAGTCTGTACAGACAGCTAGTAATCTACAAAGATAATGACTTGGAGAATGGAAGTATAATGGATACCTTTAATTACAAGTGTAATGGACCTGGTGAACCCTCAAAGTGTTGGCAATGTATGATTGACTTGTACATGGTTCAGGAAGATGGTCAAGACACGGGTCATTTCGCAGCGTGGTCAGAGCTGAGTGAGGCGTATCACAAATTCCAGGTACGAGTAGCATGTCCTGGGATGTCATCCAGACACAATTTCTGGGAGGGAAAGTAAGATCTGCTTGGTATGCACCTTTAGTTCAAATAGTTGGTAACATAAGAATTACCTTTCCGTGCTTTGGGAGGGGTTATGTTGACTGCCAAGCTCTGTATTCTCCTGCTTTTGCTGAACCTGAACTAAATGACAAAGATGTATTTAAGCCATAATCACAAGGGCAGTGACCTGTATTGCTCTGATAATACTGTGCTATATGTGCTTTGCAAAAGGCCCTAGTCTCAGGTGATTTGGTCTCTGCTTTGTCTTTTTCCCAGCTGGGGTGGTTAAGTTGTTGGTAGGGCGTCCACGACAGTGTTTTCTAGGCTTTTTCGCCAGGGAAATAAAAGACAGGATTCTGACAGCACATGCTCAAAATACTGTGCAGACATTAATTAACAAGCGAGAGATGATGAACAAGTGGTGAAAAGTTTCGACGCTTCTGTCTTGCCTTGAAAACCTGAGCAGAATGGCCCATGCTTCTATGGACCAGCCAACTATAAATGCCAAGTGGGAACAGCATGACAGCATTCAGACTCAAAAGTCTGCAGTCAAACTGTCAGCGGCATCTAATTAGCAGAGTTCTAGATCAAGAATAAAATGTGTTTGACTCTTTATAAATATGATGTGTAAAAATGTTACATAATGACATGCTGCTGCTCTACATCCCCCTTAATGTTTTGACAAGGGGCGTCAAGTGGTGAAAAACTGCGAAGTGCCAAAGTATTTCAGCAACCGCACGCTAGCGGCTGAATTCTCCATTTCAATTTCTTAAGCACTAAGGACCAGAAACGGGCCAGGCTCTGGGGATAAGTGAAGGTTGTTCAGTTTAATGAGCTGCAAGAGTTTTTTGGTTTTGTTTTTGTTGGGTTTTGTTTTTTGTGTTTTGGGTTTTTTTCAACAGAAAACAGAATATGTATATTTCAAAATGTGGTGTCATGACAGAGGCTGCTGAAATCTATCTGCAGAGGACCCATGTCCAGAGCTACTTCTGCAGGATATCCTCTGTATTCCTAGGCACAAAATCCTTACTGCTGGCTATTAAACGTGTCTTTCGCTCTTTGTAGGTGCTTGGTGTAGGATCTGTGGGTCATCTACTTTGAAAAAAATCAAACAACTCTCAAGCAAAATTAATCACGCTCATTCCTTCAATAAAACAATAAAATGATGGCAACAGATGCACTTGCTAGTGGGCTTGTTTTCATTCCCATTAAAAATTAAGCCTTAAATACCTCACTGGTAAATGAGTCTGGATCTACCCCTGTGAATTTTGGACACTATTGGAGTTAGAATTAATGCTTCCCTATGCTCTACCGGTAGCTGAAACAGAGAAAGGTACCCAGCTAAAGTTTGTGTTGTTCTGCAAAGATCTTGTTTCTTTCCACTGACAATAGAAAAAACTGAAATTATTAGGCTGTTGACTTAGGTACCAGAGTTACACAACTAAAATAAGTGGGGTAAAACCAGGTCAACCTTTGTCTTCTCTTCTCCTTCTCTAAAATGAGGATAACACAATCTCTTTGTCTAACAGAAGTATTATGCACAAAAATTCAATAATCTTTGTGAAACCCATGGATGTTACAACAGACAAGCAGCGTGGAAATGCTGGGAAGAAATCAATGATTCTGTCTTCAGAGCAAAGACTGAATATTGTACAGTAAATAAAGCTTTAGAACATTGAATGAAATTGAAAACCAAAGTATTGCCTTGCTGTTCATTAATAGCAGACTGTCCACCTTGTTCTCACACAAGGCTAGGACCTTGTAGAAAAGTAATGTGCAGTCATGGGGTTAATATAAAAGAGACAGGATTTTTTTTCTAAGGTTTGAATAATTGGCTTTTTAAAATGAATTTTGTTAAAATGTGTAATATATAAATTTACTTTTCTTATGACTATATTTATTCATCAGAAATACTTTCTATTTTTAGAAATTTATATTTCTTTTATATTTGGTGGACAATATAACTGATGCAAGAATATTAATACATTTGTAAATTAGATATTAAAGAGGCATACCAAGCCTGAGATGCAGGTGGTTATGTATATGGAATATAAATGCCAGCTAATGTAGTACAAAAGTGCAAGGCAACTAACTAAAATTACCTAACTGTTACAAACAGGTCTCTACAGCTATAAAGCAAAGATCTGAATCTTATCTCATTTACATGAGTTTTATGCTTAGGGAGCTCCTAATTTACACAGATGTCAGAGGAAAGAGAATCAGCCCAATTATAGTCTGAATTTATTGTACCATCACATTAGCCAATTTAGCTATTTCAGTGATGACCACATCATTAACATCTTTTCAGGACAGTAATAACTGAGTCATTTTTATTGCTGTAATTAATATTGATGGCAATGAAACAAGCAATATAGGTACTTGACTCATATGTATTGCAGATAAGTATTGCAAATGTAAGTAACTTCCCGATAATTTTTTCTTGTTATTGTTAGCTGTACAAGCTCATACTTGTCATAGTTATTTCAGGTAATTCCATATAATTTATGCTGAAATATTAAAAAAAGAAATCCTCAAAATAAATTTCAGACATAACACAAAAATCTTTCAGGAGTCACAGACAAGTAACCATGTCATCCATCTTAGATAAAACATCTAACTATTAGAGATTCGATGTTCCCTAAGGAATCTGATGATAGAATAATAGAAATATAAAGAAGGAAAAAAAATCCCAAACATTCATTTTGGGATAATCCCCAAAGAAAAAAAAAATCCTTTACCTGCAAAATATTATCTTGCAGAAGAATGGAACAAACGATGGGTATGATTTTGTATCACTCTAGAAAATAAAGGAAGTTGGGAGCAGACTTTAGTGGTGATAATTTACTTTTATAACACATGCCATAGATCATTTGTGCCTTACTTCTTTTGTCTCCCACAGAAAAGAGAGAAACTTTTTAGGATATATTGTAAAGCTTATTATTTCTCTTACAAATTTGAAGCAAATTTGCAGCTGCCTGTTTTAAAATATGACAGAAAAATCCATTATTTAGACACAAAACCAGATTTTTTTCAAGTACCTCATCATGACAGTTTCCATGGCATTACAGAGTTGCCCAATGCAGTCTATAAGGGAAGACAATACTTTATGAAAGCTAGAATTAAATAGCCCAAATGCTTACTTACCAACACACATGTGCTTTCATAAACATATGCAAACTGACGATTTATGACCCGTTTAAACTACTTCCCATTCAGGTCCAGGCGCTTCCTGCCCTTAATATGACTCTAATTTCTTGAACTGCTAAGAGCTTCCTCCAGATTCCAGTAGTGGTAACTGGCAGCTGTTTCCCATGTGAAAAAAATTGTAAAAGATTTCAGAGTGTATATTTTAACAATATTTAAAATATGGGCCTGATCCTCAGTTGATGAAGATGGGCATCACTCCAAGTCAGTTTGTTACATCATTTTATATCAGTCTAGGCTCAGAAATTAAAACATAGTTTTTGTAAGAGGTGCTCCAGAGAGGAAGAGCATAACCACACAGGGCCAATGCCTAATTTGATGAAACAGAGGAATCAAATTTTTCTACTGAGATAGCTGCCCTATAAATTTTGAAAGATGTTTCTAAGACACAGTTTCCTTGTGTATGTTTATTTTCCTTTCATATACAATGGTAACTGGTTATTTTAAAGTGGAAATTAAAATATTTTTAGAAGAAAATTGGTAAAACCCTCTGCATCCTCTTTAGCAAAAGAGTAGGCATTAGTATCAATGATTTAACCAGCACTGAACTGTTAAATTGGAATTTGGAGAGGGAAGTAAATCCACCGCACTTATTTATAGGAAAATTCCAGGACAAATGTCTTTTACATTTTCTGCATTTTTCAGACTTTTCCTTTTACTATCCTGGAACAACTTTTTGTAGCAGAGGAGAGTTTACTCACATAATTTCCAATGGAACTGAAACCATCTGGGTTTGTTTTAAAATCTGTTAGAATGCCCACAAAGCAGATAGGAGTGTTGTAATTCCAGTTTAATGTAAAAACTATTTTTCCCCTGGTATGGGGTAAATTAGATGTGTTGCTCTCAGATGATCTATGCACACTCTTTTTTATTTTCTTTTTTCTTATTGTCTTTTCTTGTCTTCAGTCTTAGATGGTGAAGCAAACAAAACTGAACCAGGCACAGCAAGGTCATATGACAAAGTCAGTATATAACTCCTAAGCTAAACTGGGAAAAAATAGACTTTCCCAGAGAGATGATTAGAGTTGGTAAGAACTTTGCATCAAAAGAGTTTTAAAAAATTCACTGTTTTAGATGCCAAGTTTCAGAGTTCACTTATTTTTCAGCTATGATTTTGGTTACAATTTACTTCCTTTCCAGTCTACCAGACTGTCTCCCCAAGTAGTTCAGAATGGTCTAATGCTTTAAAATGTACATTATGTTTTGTCTATATATGATTTAAATGAAATTATGGCCATTACAAATGATCCAGCTGCTATAACAGGGTTTTATGTTTGTCATAAATTTTTAACACGTAAGAAAATGAATCAAAATGGATCTCTCTTATGGTCATTAAATAATAACTCTACATTGTCTATCATACTTAGGTAACCTATTTTAAAACTTTGTGAAGAAGAGGGATATAATTAGGTTGATGGATATTTTGATAGGGGAATAGTAATGTCTTTTTCAACGGTAATGCAAAAGGATGAAATTCCATCTAGTCATTCTGCTGACTTTTATTACTCGGGCATTGCACAAATGCAGTTTAGGGAAATGAACTGAAGGAGACTCAACTGAATATTTGGAGAAAAAAGAGTGATCAATGTGGTGACAAGAGGCAAAGACATATCTGGTGACTCAAATGTTTTCCCATGCTGAGGTGAAGAGAAGTATAAACAGAGCCTGGAAATAAAGTGATGGACGAGTATATACTCTCTCTCTGCTCACTAACCACACTGAAGACCTGTTTATGAGCCATTTGAAGGAATTTGATTTGAAGGTAGTGTGAGTTTCACTACTGTCTCAATATCCTTTAGTCTCTATAGAAAAGACTGGAATAAGGTGGGATTAATTTAACCTAATGTTGACACCTAAAAGTTCCCGTGGATTGAATGGTCACACTTCAGTAAATCTCTTTGAAAACTCTTAATTTCCATGGCTTTCAAATATCCCACTTGTAAAGCAGGAAAATACTCACTCATTTAAAGTAGAATGACTTCATGACTGCTTCTATGGTCTTCAAATGTGGCAATGTGGAGCCTCACCTGAAAATGCAACTTGACTTTTGATGTTTGCAAAGTTGAATAAAGTGAAGTAAAGAACAGTGCCACTATCCTCGGAGACTGGGTATTTTCCAAAATGTTTAGGATGAAACCCACTTACCATCCTCATCTGACAGATGGCAAAGGAATTCACAGAACTATGGAATCACAGAATAGTTTGGTTTGGAAGGGACCTTTAAAGATCATCTAGTCCAACTCCCCTGCCATGGGCAGGGACACCTCCCACTAGCCCAGGCTGCTCAAAGCCTCATCCAGCCTGACCTTGAACCCCTCCAGGGATGGGGCATCCACAGCTTCTCTGGGCAACCTTTTCCATTGTCTCACTATCCTCATTGTAAAAAATGTCTTCCTCATGTCCAACCTAAATCTGCCCTCTTTCAGTTTAAAACCATAGCCCCTTGTCTCTACAGGCCTTGGTAAAATGTCTCTCTCTGTCTTTCTTATAAGACCCTTTTAAGAACTGAAAGGCTGCAATAAAGTATCCCCAGAGCCTTCTCTTCTCCAGGCTGAACAACCCCAACTCTCTCAGCCTGTCCTCATACGGGAGGTGCTCCAGCCCTCTGATCGTCTTTGTGCCCTCCTCTGGACCCACTCAAACAGGTCCATGTCTTTCTTGTACTGGCTCCAGAGCTGTATGCAGTACTCCAGGTGGGATCTCATGAGAGTTGTGTAAAGAGAATCACCTGCTTCAACCTGCTGGCCATGTTTGGGGGTTTTTTTTTGGTTTTTTTGGTTTTTCTTTTGGTACAGCCCAGGATACAATTGGTTTTTGCATTGCAAGCGCACATTGCTGGCTGATGTCCAAATTTTTCATCCACCGGTATTCTCAAGTCCTTCTCCACGGGGCTCCTTTCAATCAATTCATCCCCTAGTTTGGATTGACAGCAGAGATTGCCCTGACTCAGATGCAGAATCTTGCACATAATCTTAACCAACTTTATGAGGTTCACAATGACCCACTTCTCTAGCCTGTCAAGGTCCCTCTGGATGGCATCCCTTGCCTCTAGTTAATCAACTGCACCACTCAGCTTTTTGTTGTTAGCACCGTGCTGAAGGTGCACTCGATCCCCTGTCTATGTCATTGATGAAGATATTATTACCAGTTACCAATAAATAGCAGTTGTTCCAGTAAAGACCCTGGAGAGATAGCACTCATTACTGCTTTCCACTTCAACACTGACCCATTGACTGTGACTCTTTGGATGTGGCCATCCAGACAATTCCTTATCTGTCTAACAGCCCATCCATCAAACCCATATACCTTCAATTTAGCTGACAGAATGTTGTGGGGCACTGTATCAAAGGCCTTGCAGAAGTTCAGGTAGACAACACCTGTAGCTCTTCCCTTGTCCAGTGATGCAGTCACTGCATTGTAGAAGGCCACTGGATTAGTCCGGCACAATTTGCCCTTGTTGAAGCCATGCTGGCTGTCTCTACTCATCTCCCTGTCTTCCCCATGTTTTGACATATCTTCCAGGAGGATCTGTTCCATGATCTTTCCAGGCACAGAGGTGAGGTGAGGCTGGGTCTCTTTCACTATCTTCCTGTATCTGCATAAACATCTATACCCGTGAAAGCTGGAGATAGGTAAGGTTGTTCTGTATAGATAGCATTTTATACACAGAATAACTGATGGACATGGCAGTTCAATTTTAAGTAATGGAGGACTGAGCCAGTCAAGTGTTCACTGAGTTTCTAGTAACACCTAAGAGTCTGCTCAGGCATGTTTTCATTTGTAGAAGTGGGAGCAAAGAACTGAGACAAAACACAGTGAATTTTACAATGTTTTTATGCTTTAAGTAACTCAGTGAATTGATTTTCACATGGATTATACATTGTTCCAAATTAAATAAAAAGAAAAAACCCACATCAGTTATGTGCAGGAGAATGCGTAAATTAACCAGTCTCAAAAATAATCTCGTCCTGATATTTCTCTGCTGAAATTAGCAGGAGATTTTCTGCCATCATCATTGTGAAGTCAGCCAGAACTTTCTAAATTCCCACCCTGAAAGTCAGAGAGGATGGGCCAACAAGGTAATTTTTTTAATACTTATCTAGGTGATGAGATGTAGGAGTAATCTAGTGTTTAAAAGCTTAGCAGCTAAGACTGAGCAGGTCTGTTTGCAGTCGGTGGAGAGAAACAGGCATCTAAGAGTCATTTGAGCCTAAACCAGGTAACTAAGGTCAGATGAATCACCCAAGGAAACATCTACTATTTTAATTGACTATGAATGAACGTACTGCCTACACTGAGTAGTTCAGACTTAAGTGTCTGATTTTTAAATGCCTAAAATTTAGTGCAATGAATTCCACCTTCACAGATGAAGTTTTATTAAAAAAAACCCACCAAGCCCTAATGTCTTCTTATTGAAGTTATATATCTTTGCAAATGGAACAAAGATGGATTTCAAAATTGTACTAGGTTTCTCAGAATCAAAATAACTGAAAAGTTTCACTCAAAACCATCAGTCTTTTTTTGGTGCTTTATTCGTTTAGATAATAGAGGATAAATTGCCTTAAAGAGACGTCAAATGAAATTTAAGAAAGTAATGTCCTATAATGCAAGAGTATGTAATAAGAGGTAGGTAAAACAGGAAAATGTGTGTCTTTATTAAACACTTACTTACCTGCCCAGTGGGTACACTGAGATTAGGGAATATGTGCTGGAATTAGACACAAGATACCAAAATTTGTAGGACTGTTACTATAATAGCTTTGAAAATCAAAGCTAATTTATATTTTGCAGATTTTTAAAGGTCAGATTGTCTGTTAAACAAATCAAAGAACTGTTTTCAGAGACTCCTCATTCTAGGTTCACTCGTGAGAAAACACATCAAAAGGTCCTGCAAAAATTACTAGAACATAATAATAGAAAAATTTCTGTAGTGGTTGCTGGTGTGACAAAATTTAGCACTGAATAATTACACCTTTTCTGGGAAAAAGTCTGTAGAATGGTTTCAAGAAGATCTACAGAGATCTTATTCAAGCTTGCTTTTTCTAATTTTTGAATATTTTCTATGATTCTTGATGAATGAACATTTATTAAATTATTGTTTAACGTTTGGATTTTTTTCGAAGGCAAATTGTAAATATTATTAATTAATTAATTGCAGTTAATAGATAATTGTGATTTTTCATAATCAAAGTTGAAGTCATCAGAAAGTTTTTCAGAAATGACCTGAAAGTTAAGAACGCCAGTTTGTATGTTGATTTCTCATGGCCTATAAGGTTCCCTTGCTTTCTCTATGACAGCAGTTGTGAACCCACTCCAATTAGGGACACTTTTCAGGTCATATCCTTGAACTGGGTCAAACAAACGTTGCATTTTCTTGGAAAGTGACCTTACACCTGTCCTTAGCAGGCAGTTGGAGATTCACTGAGAAGGCAGTGCGTGGTGCGAGCTCACTGTAAGCTTTAAGTCCTCTCCATATGAGGTTTCTTTTGGTATGGCCAGCCCAGGGAAATAACAGGCTGATAAATACAATGTCATAACACATGCTTGATGACACAAAATTCATCAGTTTGTATTGGATCTCCAATTTTTTTTGTAATCCACAGAGGGTGAAAATCTAGTACAAAGCACACCTACAAAAGATGGCTTTTATGAAAATGCAGAGTTCCTTATTTCAGTCCTCAGTGTCATCCAAACTGGTAGTTTCATGCTGACACTTATAAATAGGTAAGAGCTGATCCTAGAGCACCTTCCTTGCTAAACAAAAACTATAATTTGTGGCCAGGAATTTCTGAGTTTAAAATCTGATTAAAAGTTGAGGAAGTTCTAGTACTTAAACTCTGCTTAACCGAAGATACAGGGTTTATACACCTGCCCTGCTTTCCGTACTCCTCTGACACCTGTAAAACCTATTGGCTAATTTGACAGGCTGGTGAGATCTCAAAATATTAAATTCTACAAACTTCAGATAGAGAAGAAGGGCTCCATTTCAGCAAAAGTACCAATTCAACGGTTATTATTTGATGCTCAAACATTTAAGTCATTGAGGGGTCAAGTAGCACCATCCTGACATGAACAGCCCTTGCTCGGAGGGATAGTGGAGGACTTTGGGTACATGAAGACCTTGGTGGTATTGCAGGAAAGAAAAAGTTACACTGAGATGACTCCACACCATATTGTGATGTGGAGAAGCGGAAAGAGGCAAGACACCAAATTGTAGGGAGGTAAGCCTCATAAGTCCCACTGCACCAAGAACAGCTTGTTTTACATGGAGAGAGTTATTGAGGAAAAAGATTGTGCTTTGTAGTGTAGTATTATTAGCAATGGACTAACATATGTAAGTCCAATTTTATTTCCAGTTCCACTGACATGCTTAGTGTGCTTCTAACTTGTAGAAGAATAACTAATATTTGAGGCTGAGTTTCTCTGGGATCACAAGAAAAAGGACAGTAATTTTTTCTGCATTTTTCTCATTCAGTAGATTCTAATTATGACTCTTGACTACCTTGTATTGGAGTCCGTGCAATTCTCCAGAACAACCTTACCAGTGGAATAATACTGAGCTTTAATTTTTATATAATTTGAGATTTAGAGTTACTTTGGTGATTTCTTTACCTTTCTCCCATCAAGTCTTTATCCATAAATATGTACAATTAAATGCTTAAACAAAACCTAAATTTAATACTTTGAAAGCATTTTAGCATTCATTTTTTATGATAAACAGCTGAAAATGAGGAAAACCATAATGATTTATTTTGGACATAATTTGAAAGAAAAAAATCAAAGTCAGACTATGTTCTGTAAATTCACAGTGCTTGTTTCCTTCAGCTATACTTTGGCATGCTTGCTCACTGAATTTGAGTTTGAGAAGCTGGATTGGAGTTTCAAGCCTTTGGGGAGCTTGTCTATATTTGAAAGTGTTGTATTGTTCCTAGCAATAATCATAATGGCACTTTGCTCTTGTATTACCATATAGCATTGCATATTGCTGCAGATACCCGAACTAATTACACCTTGCTATAATCCTGAGCAACATTTCTGACACTTTGCTTTTTGACAACATTTCCTCTAGGCTTAATATCACAAACAGAGCTAGTGGAAAACACATGAGAAGGTATTTTTCCACTGAAACAGTTGATTATATATATATATAAAGGAAGCTAATGTCAGCATTGGTCTTCTTCTCATTACCTATTTTTCAGTGCCAACATTCAGCAACATTAAAAATGTTCCCTTTAAACCCAAAACAAGTTAAAAAGCAAGCAGATAAATATCATATATTCTTTGTAATTTAATTGAATAGTTTTTCATTCTTTTATTCAGGAAGGAAGCATTTTGCTTATTTTTTGTCCATTTTTAGAATTTTGACTAATTTCCCTTTATTTAGGAACTTTACTTCCTCTCTGATTTAGACTGTACTCTCCCTCCTGACATGTTCTGTGGTAATAACAGGGATGACTATGACCACTGCCTCAGAAGCATTTTTATTCCAAACATTCACTGGAACAAATTAGAATGAATTAAAATGAAAATCAACATCAATGAAAAAAGGTACATCCCCAACATAAACATCAGGCTCCCTCTGATTCCTCACAAGCATTTTTTTATTAGACATGTGTCAAGTTAAAAGAGAGGAGACTTGCAATTCAGCATTGCAAGTGCAAACCTTAAACCCCACTAGATTGTGAAAGTATCTGTGAGTAATCACTAAATTGGATGCTCTGGATACCTAGGTGTGCCTCCTAGGTCTATCATTAGCTTTTAGTCATTCACTGGATCATTTGGTTCTCAGGTCACCTGCAAGGAATAAATAAGTCTCCATAAATATTTAGATCTTTGAAAATCTGCTGACATCTATGTTTTCACTAAAATCTCCCAGCATGCCTGGCAGTCTCTATGCTGTCCCCAAAGCTGCCACCACTTTGGCAGAGCTCAGTGTGTGATTGCTGGGTCTGCCCAGGACACAGCAACAAATCTTTCCTCCATCTCACATCCCTCGGAGGCCCAATGTGACGAGCACACTCGGAATGTGCCTGACGCAGTGAAAACATTGATCTTCAACATGAAACACAGCAGATGATAGACATTCTTCTGCAAAACATCAGGAGGAGGCAGGAGAGAAGGAGGAGGTGGAACCTACATTTATAGAGGATATAGAAGGATGTGCAAGACTTTTAAAGGCAGAGAGCTGGGGTGAGCTAGAATCTTTCACGGTCTCATCCTGGACTGGGGATCCCTCTGTTTCTGCTCCAGGACTTGTTTATGTAATTTAACCAGTGTGTGCTTCCTGTAAAATTAATAGGTAAGTAAAGTATCAAGAAGCAAGCTGATCTACTGTACCTAACTCTTTTGTACGTTTTCTTTCTCTGAACCCAAATATTAATTTCATTGTGGTAATTGCCTTCCCTCCAGTTCCCAGAATCTGGTAGGTAAGGCACCCTTACAACAAGAAGGAGATGTGGGACTGGATTTGGTCGGGATGAGGAAGATAGATAACAGTTATGCTCAGGACTACCGACACTACTACCGTGGCAGGGGGTTTGTAACTAGACAACCTTTAAGGTCCCTTCCAACCCTAACTGTTCTATGATTCTATGATTCTATGATACTGTGCTAGAGATCTTGAGGGACACTGCTCTGCTGAAGGCACTAGGATGACCTAGAAGTGTTATGTCACCTTTTGCTCTTGCATTTAGTGAAATATGTAGGGACTTCAGTTTGCTTTAACTTTGCTTTATGTTTATGCAGCTGTTTTGTATACATTGGGGCACTCTACCAGTGCAGAAAGTTTTCTCCCATTGGGGATGTATTTTCAGTATCCTGCCATTATTATCCTAAATGATTCAGAAAAAAACATCTTGTCTTACCCCTGTGTCCTGACAACTTTGATGCTGAAGAAGGGACTTGTTGAAAATACCTAATTAAAGGGAGCAGAAAAGGGCAATGAATGAATTATCCGTGTAGTTTTGTGAAGTCAAAAAATAATCACTTCCAAATTGGGAAGTTCTCTTTTGTATAATTTTATAATTATAGGGGAGACTTGCAGTAGCATGCCCCTGGCATCACCTTTGTCTGCTATTTCATCACCTATGCTTTAACACTGTCTTTTCCTTTCTATGTTAAACAGGCGTGGATATTTCTTACTTTGGAAGACAATCAGCATAAGCTGGTAAGAGGGCAGCAGCAAATTTTTCATAAATAATAAGTAGATAATTCATGCATTGTCTAGGCCCTATGGTGCTTGAGTGAAGCTTTCAAGCTCTTTGTTTTTGTATGTATTTTTTTGTGTGTGTGTTCTAAAAACACACAGTTCAGCCCAAATGACAAAAATTACTTCAGAGGAGCTATTATGCTCTGTTGCATGTGCAAGCACATGAACCCACATGTAAAAACATATGCGTGAAGTTGTATAGCTCCTCTTCCAACCTTTGGTCAACTTTGTTTCCTTTCCTACGGAGATCTGCATTCTTGGATTCCTATCTTCTAATCGTAGGCTCCAACATTTGGACTCCAAATCCACCTTCCTTCCAGACCTCTGTTAACACTCAGTGGGGTAACTGCTTCTTCTCTCCACCACACGAGTGCCAAGCTCATCAAATCTTGGATTTGTTTCTGCATCTGGAACAGGAAGCCTAAATTTTCTCTCTGTCTGGGCTGTTGTGAGCAGAGCTGGCTGGAGAAGTGAAATCTGATGTTAAAACAGAGACAAGTCATTACTGGTCCTTTTGTGCTCACTGTCTACAAAAAAAGCTTAAAATCAGATGAGGGAAGGACGTTGCCACAGAAGGCTTACGGTTGCTTTTGCATGCCACTTTGAAGTCTTTTATACATCATTTGTCTTTGCTACCAAAACGTGGAAATTTCTGAGTTATAACCAAGTGATTTATGGGGTCTTATTAACATGACAGACCCAAGTGACTCAAACAGAACCATTATGCTCAAATCAAATATTCAACTTTTCATCAAACAGCTAACCAGGATTCTATACGTTAAGCTGTAGAAGTGCCCTTTGAAGAGGTATAGTTGGATATTGTTAATAGTGTTATGTCAAAATCTTTTTATAGATCTCTTGAATTTTTACAGTCCCGTGGACAATATGTTAATCCACAACATGTTGACCACACCAAGTTGTGCCCCTGGAGCAAAACATAAATATTTTTAAAATTAATGTTCATATGCCAGATGCATTAGTCCAACTGTGAAACAGATCTGTTTTGTAAATGAAGTTCACTTCTTATCATTAAGTGACTATAAAATGGATTAAAAACATCAGCTGAAAGCAATTCAGAAAAGAACTCTCATTTTCAGAATGTGCTCACCAAATGAGATGCTTTGCCCATACACGTAACCAGGTTAAACAGAGGGGCAAATATGTGTGAGATCAGTGTTATTTGTATTACTGCAAAATGTGGAGGTCCTGTGAGATCAAGACACCTTTCTGTGCATAACATGACAGCCTCTGCCCTGGAGAATTTACAGATTAAGCAGACAAGACTTCCAAAAAAAAGGAAAGTCTTTTGAAGCTGGGAAAACAGCTGCTTTCAGAGTATGGAATGACTTTGCAGGGTTCACAGTTGTCTGGCAGGAGACCTGGGAAGGCAAATCCAAGGCTACTAAATTTCCAAACCAGTGTCCTGTCATCTAGAACATAAATATTAGTATTATTACTATACCAGAGATTTATTATTGCCATTTGTTTCCAGCAGCGCACACACGGTGACAGGGACTTTTCAAAGAAACTAATGGAGAGGAATTTTTGTGCGAGAGGTTAAAAGTCTGTATCTGCCTGATCCCAATGGCTCCATCACCAGCCCTCCTCCGTAGACGTTAAGTGGGTAGATGGAAATAGGGTGAAGTGGTTTATCAAAACCTCAAATATTTATCTTCTCTGTCATTCTAAATGTTAAGAAGTTCCCAATCAGCTATTTTGGTTTTAAAATTGCTGGATTTTGGTTTCTTTGTTTTGGTTTGTTT